>NC_068437.1:12396543-12696543 GCF_023373465.1 Oncorhynchus keta | reverse complement strand
ATAAGAAATCCCACCATGCCCTCCGATGAACCATTAAATAGGCAATGCATCAATACAGGACTAAGATCGAGTCATACTACATCGATTCTGACACTCGGCAGATGTGGCATAGCCTGCAAACCATTACAGACTACAAAGGGAAGCACAGCCGAGAACTGCCCACTGACACGAGCCTACCGGACAAGCTAAACTACTTCTATGCTCGCTTTCGAGGCAAATAACACTGAAACATGCACGAGAGCACCAGCTGTACCAGAAGACTGTGTGATCACGCTCCTCGCAACTGATGTGAGTAAGACCTTTTAAACAGGTCAGCATTCACAAGGCCGCAGGGCCAGACGGATTACCAGGACGTGTACTGCGAGCATGCGCTGACCAACTAGCAGGTGACTTCACTGACATTTTCAACCTCTCCCTGTCGGAGTTTGTAATACCAACATGTTTTAAGCAGACCACCATAGTGCCTGTGCCCAAGAACACTAAGGTAACCTGCCTAAATGACTACCAACCCGTAGCACTCATCTGTAGCCATGAAGTGCTTTGAAAGGCTGGTCATGGCTCACATCAACACCATCATCCCAGAAACCCTAGAACCACTCCAATTTGCATACCGCCCCATCAGATCCACAGGTGATGCAGTCTCAATTGCACTCCATTCTGCCCTTTCCCACTTGGACAAAAGGAACAGCTATGTGAGAATGCTATTCATTGACTACAGCTCAGCGTTTAACACCATAGTGCCCTCCAAGCTCATCAATAAGCTATGGACCTGGCGACTAAACACCTCCCTCTGCAACTGGATCCTGTACTTCCTGACGGGCTGCCCTAACGGGCAGGTGGTAAGGGTAGGTAACAACACATCCGCCACGCTGATCCTCAACACAGGGGCATGCTTAGTCCCCTCTTGTACTCCCTGTTTACTCATGACTGCACGGACAGGCACGACTCCAACACCATCATTCAATTTGCAGATGACACAACAGTGGTAGGCCTGATCACCGACAAGAACGAGACAGCCTATAGGGAGGTATGGTATGGCAACTGCTCTGCCTCCGACCGCAAGGCACTGCAGAGGATAGTGCAAACGGCCCAGTACATCACTGGGGCCAACCTACATGTACATACTACCTCAACTAACCAGTGACCCCGCACATTGACTTTCTACCAGCACACCCCTGTATATATTGTTATTTTTTACTGCTCCTCTTGAATTATTTGTTACTTTTCTCTTATTTTTATCTGTATTTTTTTAAAACTGCACTGTCGGTTAGTGGCTCGTAAGTAAGCATTTCACTGTAAGGTGAAACAGCTGTTGTTTTCGGCGCATGTGACTAATAACATTTGATTTGATGTGGCTGTGTTGCCTTGGTGAACAATGATGTGTGCCAAAAAGGCTTTCAAAAGTGTTGTATTGCCACCAGAATTTCTGCACTCCGTCATTTTACATCATAAGAGGCCCAGAAGTAGAATGATCTCTCTGAGTGAAAGGGGGAGAGAGAGCGAAACATAGTTTGAAGACATTTGAAATTTGATTAGTTTTACATCACGCTGTCTTATGCCCTTTTTATGAAAATACATTTTCAGAGGCAAACAGGAACTGATCAAGTCATGAATTAAACATAAACCTTTTTTTAAAGTGAATATCGACCACAGAAATGTGCCATTGATCTTAAATAGTGTTAATTACTAACCAAACTCGTGACAAATCCTTTGGGAACATTGGATATCATTATACTTTGACCTATGGAGAGGGAGTTTTACCTCTCCCTCAATCAGAATTGCCATTTCCAGAGGGGGAAGCACTTCTATAGAAGGGAACTGCACAGTTATCTACGTGTTAAGATGCAGCAACTGCTAATTATGTTTTCCCCAATTAACCTCCACATATTATTGCTTGATATGAAAGTCCCTTTCAGTTCTAACAGTTCTGGAACTGTGTCTATGCATAAGATTATGAAACCATGGAGCCCAAAGCACTAGAAACTAAGACTTCTCTGATTGACCAGTGGCTTCTTCATATCAGACATTATGTTAATCTCTATTGATTTTAGCTGCCAGCAGTATAACAGCCCCATACTCATGCTCCATAAGGGCAACCAATACCACTGTCATGAATCAATGGGTCTAATTTTGACAATGCATTAGAAAACAGCTGGGAGTGTCATCTCTGCACTGGTAAAATGCCTACCCGACGTCTCATGCGCCATGATAGGTTATGGCTGGTCGTTAACAGTCATGTTTAACAGGATTAGAACCTGTGCCACTATTCACTGTTTAAAGAGCCATAGTCGCTTTCCCCCTGAACTTTGAAACAAGCTCAGAGCACTCTGTGACCCGTGGCCTTTACCACCAGGGCGGCACATTTCATGCTCTTAGCGTTGCTGGAACAAAGATGTACTCCTGGTCGACAGAGAGCTCTCATTGCGCCCAGTAATTGGATCTCTCTCTCGTGCTCGCTCTCTCTCCTTGGAAAGTGTCACATAAGCAGTACAAGCTGAGAGAGAGAGAAGCTACTCTAATAAGCTTACCATCAGTGCCTTTAGCAGGTCATTATTCACTGTAATGACTTCCCGCGCTGCACACTCTTAGCCCACATGGCTCCTACTGCTTTCTAAAACATATTATATTATGTAAATTAATATTGGATTAGGTCCATTGTCGCAGAGATTGTGGTGACATCATAAAACACTTTTTAAATTCTTCTACAGTATGGAATTTTAGTCGTTGAGGTGGAGCGAGTGAAAACAACACTCATGAACAACCATTGGCCTGTATAGCATGATTATGCATTTACCTGCTCTCTTCCGTCATTAATAACCGTATCTATTAATCTACCATGTTCGCACATGTGAGTTATATAATCTACAGGTGCAAGGTAGATAAAGTAAACCTACATTTGTCCTTTGGTTCGCTTGTTTGCTAGCTACCTTATCTAATTCCATAATGGTCAGGTCAACTTGATACACGTGATGTGAGAATATACTCAGAATTTGTTCAAGATCATTTATGCAGTTCATTGGACTGCAAACCCGGCCAAAAGTCAACCACAGCACATTAAATGTTGTATACTTACTGCTTGTTAGACAAAGTTTCCCATAGATTAACCTAATTACATGGTTACAGACAAAGCTAGTTATCACATTGTCATTGTTGTCCTTGCTCTGAACTAAGGATGAAATTAGGATTCAACGTGGGTCTTCATACCAGTACCAAAACATGATTAAGTGAAAACTAATTCAATTATCATGCTTACTGGAGCACAAACAAAAGAACACACACCCTGGAGATGATAATCAATTTTAAGGGAATAGTGTTGCCTGTTTTCTTCCCTCTACTAGCATTCAACGCAACTGTCCCCAGCCACAACTTTGGTTAAATGACTTTAGCAAGGCAGCAATAATGGACTGAAGCAAACTGAAAATGAATTGTGTTATTCATTGACCAGGAGGGCCATTGTGTTTGTGATTGTGTTTGCTGCATGTTTATTGTGGACATATCTACAAAAAATATGTATGATATGAAGATTTGATTGGAGGTGTGTAACTTCATTTCTACAATTATGTCTTAGCAAGGTAGGCTTCTGTGCATTCACTATCTTCTTTCTAGCTTAGTATGTTTGTTGGAAAACAGTAGAGTTTCATCATGTCCTTTATTTCCCAAGTTCCTTCACTTTCAAAAGTGAACGTAAATAAGCACAGCAGCAGAAGTCACAGTGCAGCAAAGAAACAATACATTTTCACAACTGGAGTGACGGGAGACCTTCACTTCCCCTTGTCGTCTAATCTATTCCCACAATGTACATTTCCATGCTGGGCTAGCCTGTGCACACCTTGTCCACCAACTACCCACATTGTAAAACGTTTCCCTGTAAATGTACAGCATTTTACTTGCACCAGAGTTGCCAGCTTAATACTGTAATACATTTCATGTAACTATTCCTTACTGTAAAGACATATTACAGACCCTGCAGAAAATTTGCAGGGATGTCGTAACCTTTTACAGCACAGAAAATAGAACTGTGAAATATTACAACATCTCTGCTGTAAAGCAAAATTACAAGAATGCCGTAATTAAGCTGGCAACTCTGGTGCCAGGAAAATGCTGTACATTCACAGGGAAAAGTTTTACAGTGTGCAGTAGCTTTAAGATTTCCCTTCACTGGAAGTAAGGGGCCTAGCCCGAACCATGACCCAGACCATTATTCCTCCTCCACTAAACTTTACACTTGGCATTATGCATTTGGTAACGTCCTTTTGGCATCCGTCAAAACGGATTCGTTTGTTGGACTGCCAGATAGTGAAATGTGATTCTTCATTCCATAGAACGCATTTCCACCGCTCCAGAGTCCAATTGGCAGCGAGCTTTTCACCACTCCAGCCGACGCTTGGCATTGCGCATGGTAATCTTAGGCTTGTGTGCGGCTGCTCGGCCATGGAAACCCATTTCATGAAGCTCCTGACGAACAGTTCTTGTGCTGACGCTGCTTCCAGAGGCAGTTTGGAACTCGGTAGTGAGTGTTGCAACCGAGGACAGACCATTTTTACATGCTTCAGCATTCGGCAGTCCCGTTCTGTGAGCTTGTGTGACCTACCACTTCGCGGCTGAGCCATCGTTTCCCCATAGACGTTTCCACTTCCCAATAACACCACTTAGAGTTGACTGGGGCAGCTCTAGCAGGGCAGAAATTGTACTAACTAACTTGTTGGAAAGGTGGCTTCCTATGACTGTGTGACGTTGAAAGTCACTGAGCTCTTCAGTTACACCATTCAACTGCCATTCATAAACCTATCAGCAATGGGTGTGGCTGAAATATCCAAATTCACTAATGTTAAGGTGTGTCCACATACCTTTGTGTATATATAGCCTATGTAACCAAATAAGAGCATCATTACAACATAAATGTGAGAGAGGGAGTAAGAGAGTCATCTGCACGTATTGATGAAGTCAGTGACTGATGTGGTGTACTCCTCAATGCCATCGGAGGAATCCCAGAACATATTTGCGCTAGCAAAACAGTCCGGTAGTTTAGCATCTGGTTCATCTGACCACCTTTTTATTGTCCGAGTCTCTGGTGCTTCCTGCTTTAGTTTTTACTTGTAAGCAGGAATCAGGGGGATAGACTTATGGTCCGATTTGCCAAATGGAGGGTGAGGGAGAGCTTTGTACTGTATGTGTCTCTGTGTGGTCACCCGAAGCTGATCATTTGAATCTACAGTAGGCATAAGCTGTTACTGTAAAGAAATACAGTACATTAGAGTAGTTTTTACAGGAGGCTTCCAATTACACTTAATACGAGTTTTCAGCATCTTACCCATAATTCAGTGCAATCTAAAGCATTTAATGCTATAAAACACATTTATGGTTTTAATCTGTGCATTCTACCGTGTTTAACTGTAAATACAGAAAAGTCTTACAGTGCACATGGGACACTGTTTGCTGGGAAATGGAGCAAATCGTATTTTCTTTGCGCTTCTCACATATATAAAAAAAACTATAGTCACTAGAACAGTGGGGGTGTTCAATGTTTGATGAGACATGAATTAGGAATGGGTGGATCGCAGAAAAGAATAGGGGTAACAAACTGTAGTACTTTCTTCTAAAAACCTTCCAATGGTTTCTTGGAAAGAATATGATTGAAAGATAAGATGGTTGTGTAGATACAAGGCACAAGAGGTGTACAGTACCTTGCTGCAATATGCCAGGCAGACACTGGTCTCTGTGTACTCGTGCAGCATTTGCAGGTCATGTGAAAGCTTGAGGGTAAAAATGGTAGAATAAGTAACACAGCAGTCTCAGACCTCAGGGTAGAGTTGTTGCCCTCCACATGAAAATGTATATTTTCAAGGAGGAGTTTTCAACTTCCTTGACAGTTGGAGAGCAGTGGTGATTTCCCACAGCGTAGGGCCTAAGGCCTCTGGGCGGGAGTCGCTGATGTGGGGACGGGGGTGAGGAAGGACTAGCTATGGGCAGACGTGGCTGAGGAGGCTGTTGTCGACAGGTTATGTGGGTGTCGAGGCTAGGGTAGTTTCAGTCAGTGGGTAGAGAACTGGGCAAAAATCTCAAGGCCATAAATGATAAACACACACCACCAGACATGGGCCAATGCTCAAACGTCATACTGCTGTGTAGGCTTCATATCTATACTCTATTGCTCTTTCTGAGGCAAGACTCAATAAGGTATAAATACAATAATCAAACCCTTTGCCTCCCATACTGATGATGCTGCAGAAAAACATAAGTGTTTGCATGTCTGCTGAGGTGCTTGTGGTAAAACATTAAAGCAAGATATGAGTATATCCATAGTTGAGATATTTACCTGGTTAGCTATTATTCTCTTCATTTGGTTGATTAGGTTTAAACTCTGCTTATGTATTTGGACAATGGCATGATGTGGACCCATTGCGGGCAAAAATATTAGCCACATGTAGGCTGCCCACATTGGGCCGATGCGCCTTTGCTCATCGACACTACATTGGCTCAGTATGGTGGTACAGTGTGGGCGGCCCATAACTGGTAAAGGAAGTCCTCACTTTTCCTGATATAAGCCCTTCTTTTCCAGGCAAACATGCCTACATACGCACGATATGGGCCCAATGTGGTTTAAAACATTGGACCCATGTAGGCTGCCCACATTGGGCTGATGCGCCTTTGCTTATCGGCTCCACATTGACCCCAAGGCAGGTGGCCTTAGGAGCCCTAACTTTGCCTGACATAAGCCCAACCTTTTGGATCGGCTGCCTGTTACATTGTATGAGAAAGACAACAGTGTTGCTATCATATCAGATGGATAGAATAAGAAAAAACATTAAGGACACCTGCTCTTTCCATGACAAACTGACCAGACGAATCCATGTGACTCACCACCTAGATTCGGTCTTATGTAGCAACATTTCAATATAATTTTTTTACATTGAATAAAAGTAGAGACTCGGAGCTACAAAATGGTATATCATACACTGCATTTGAGGTAACAATGGGAAAGTAATTCTGCTTTGAAAGTTGATCAACTTGTAAACTCACTTTTGAGAAAACCGTCGTTCAATGTTTTGGGACAACTATTGGAGAGCCCTTCCTTGTCTACACCCATTCAGCATTGTTCACACCCTCTTACGCCTTAGAGATGGGTGGGGCTAAGGGTTGATCCAACTGTTCTGTAGTAACTTGTCAGGTACTTTCAGACATCTGAGAGAGAACAGCTCACTGAACATTACTCGCCTTATATGTGGTTTGGCATTCAGAGTGCACACTGGACGCTCTGGCCAGAGCTCTGGGGTTGTTCCGAATGCTCTGACCTCACAACTACAGTCAAGCACCCAAGCTAACTGGCTAACATTGGTTAACTACTTCCAGACACATAATGAGAGAACACCCCACTCCCCCTAGCAGAGCTGGTTAGGCTTTTTCATGTTATGCAGAGTGTTGGTGACTGTAACTGTGCTGCTGGCAACAATTGAATTACGCCTTGTTGCCGAAGTTTACTGACACCGGACATATTCAAAGGGTGTTAAGCATTAAAAAATGCATCAGCTATTTTGTGCTCTGGCACACTAAGACGAGAGTATTTTGTTATGAAATGTAGCTAGAGAGCTAGCTAGGTAAACAATGAATTGCAATGCATAACGTAATGTTAGTTAGCGAGCAAGCCAGCTAACAGTAAACTTTAATTTGAAATTAAAATACTTTGCCAAATTTAGAGTGGAGTCTTTTGTTAAGACATGTAGCTAGCTAGCTAAACAATGGATCATATTTACAACTCATTACGTTACTTACTACCCTGCATGAATCTGCAGGTAGCTAACCACCCAGGTTATACGGCTATAATTAGTCAAGCAAATATGTCTGAGATACGAAGAATAAGATCATACACATAACGTTTGCTAGCGACCCAGCACACTTGAAATGAAACCACTTTCTGTCAAAATTAGAAATGTGTAATATCTGAAAATCTTACCAGTATAAATTGAGGTCGGATGTGTCCAGACAATGTAATCCAGACTGGTGTTTTCTCCATCTCCTTCGCTATCATACTCGAATTCCAGAAAGTGGAGTGCATACACATAATGTTAGCTAGCTAACAGTACACTTTAACTTGACATTAGGTTCATGCAGTTTTACTAAGTGATAATAAAAAAATTTAAAAACAGCAGCGTTTGACACTATAACCTGAACATACCGACCAGCTCCAATAGACAGACGCGTGGTAGCTCAATCGAAACTCATCTCTCGGCATGTCCAACCCACTCATTATCTCAGCCAATCATGGCTAGCGGGAAGGTTGCTGCTTTTTTCTGTGGCTAAACTAACTAGGCTCGTAATTTAACACTTTTATTCGTACTTACAGATGGCATACAAGTTTGATATTAAGGCACATTAAAGTTTTTCTGCCAAAAAACACATTTTGATAAAAATAAAAACAATTATGTTCAAACAGCTCCTGTGAAGTCGGGACTTGCCTAGTTAGCTGATTCAGGTCACAAATGACCTGTTAATGATGTAACTTGTTAACTCCACTTCAGTCAGTGTAGATGAGACACGTTGAAGAAGGATTTAATCATTGAGACATGGATTGTGTACGTGTGCCATTCAGATGGTGACTGGGCAAGACAAAATATTTAAGTTCCTTTGAGCGGGGTATGGTAGTAGGTGCCAGACACACCAGTTTGTTTCAACTGCTGGGTTTTTCACGCTTAATAGTTTCCTGTGTATCAAGAATGGTCTACCACCCAAAGGACATCTAGCCAACATGACACAATAGCTTTCCCCTTGTTTCATCTGGTTTATGTCTTGGAAAGAGCATATGTCCTTAATGTTTTGCACACTGTGTATATAGAACGGTTTACTTCAAATTTGACATTAAAGTATCAATGACAGCCGATGCTGAATTATTTGACACAATTCACATAAATGCATAAGAAAATCATCAAAACAATAAAAACCACAACCTTAAAATGCATATATTTTGAAACCGTCAGTCCACAGTCAATAGCTCACGGGTTGAGAAGCCTTGTCATGTATGGTACTGGTTGTGCAGCCTTGTTATGTATGGCAGGGGTTCTCCAAACATTTTCACTCACGCCCTTACACCATTGGGGAACATCTCATGCCCCGCCTGCGAGCGTGCCACATCTACTTCTATGGGCACATGCACTGTCCATTAGAAACGGTTCACACTGCTCTTGTTGGTGGTTAATTATTTTTTGCAGGTTTAAAGCTTATTTCCTGCATTTCTATACATTTTGCCATGTCTGTGTATTCATGTGACATTTAAGTGATTCAAACATTACAACCAGATCTATGTGCTAAAACCCTACCTTTAAAAACGTTAGCTGACATGGGCTAGTTGATCTCGAGATTTCTGACAAGATATAAATAGCTCTCTATAAAGTATGCAATGACTAACATGATGAGAGGAAAACTGATTTAAAAATGGCACCTTTTGCATTTTACTATTATAACTTTCAAGAGTAAGTTGAAAGACGGACTGAGTACCTTAAAATGTAACCATTATTCAGATTTATTTTGGGGGTACCCCCCTGCCGACCGTTTGAGATCCACTGATGTATGGTATTGTGCTGCTTTGGTAACACTTGGTTCTGCACTAGGTAAATTTCCACATTGTTGAGGACCAGGTAACACTACCAGAGATGGAGGAGTATTCCAGGTGCAGCATGTACTGTTAGTGGACCTGTTTGAGGAGGGTCTTTGCAAACTCTGCGGTTAGGTTTTCCCTACACGTTTACAGGGAGGGTAGGTTGAGGTGGCTGCAGGTGTTGGTGTAGATGTTGTATTCTTTGATGCTCACCGCCCTGCTCACCACCCTGTAACCTTTCGATCCTGTCCCACGGCTTAAGCCAGAGTGCTACACTGGTGCTGCATATTCTGTCACAGACCTTATGTGGTGTACACCGTCCTCCTGTGGGAAGGAGCTATATTTCAGCTTCCTAAGAAGGAACAGGCCTGTGCTGTCCAACGTAGGTCTGCCTGGATTAGGATGCCTAGGATTTTATGGCTTTAACTCTCAGGAGTTCTGAGTTATAGATGTGCAGTGGTGGTAGATCCGGTGATGGTCTGGAGAAGGTGTGAAGTACCTTGCATTTTTGCGGGTGGAGAATAATCTGACTGTCTCTGGACAGGTCTTAATGGAATGAAGAGGGTGCAGTTTGGGTTTGGACCTGGAGTAGGTTAAGGTTCTCCAAGAACTTCCAGTGTTGTACTGCTGCGTTACTTGCTGCGGTGTTGATATATTTATATTTTATTGGGATCCCCATTAACCGACTCCAATGGCGACAGCTAGTCTTCCTGAGGTCCGACACATAACGAAAAGACATTACAGACTAAAATACTTTACATTTAACACTAAAACCACTAATACTACTTTTCTATTTTGTAAATTCAATAAAAAAACTTGAACCCACCTGTCCCTTTTTTGCTCAATATATTATGTGTGTATATAATGTGTATTTTACACTATAGCAGTACTTTCAAACAAATATCTTAAAATAAACTTGCTTCATGATAATTAAATGTAACAAGAAAAGCCTGGCCTCATTGAACCTCCCCCAACCCAACCCCTTCCTGCCATTGTCATTTGGTTGTGTTTGAAGATGTTAGGTAACAGTAAAAGCGTATTTTTATAATGACAGTATGGTGTGCGCCTTCACGTAACAGTTGGATCCCATTTAGCTTTTATCCCTTGTCCTAACAGTCACCACAAAACTTCTTCACTTTCACTTGAAATGGGTGTCCTGGGTTCTGCCCACCGTGCAGTTTCTCCTCCCCTGGAGCTGTGTGCAATTTGGCTCATTTAATGGCTTGTGTGGACTCTTTTCTGTTTAATTTCTGTCTTGGCCCTAATATGTCTCTCACGTAGCCTGTGTGCCAGACTCATGAAGTCTCTCCTGCTCATGGTGTTGTTCGTGCACTGCTTGATAGCAGTCAAGCATGTTGCAGAACACAGCAACAAGCCAGCAGCGAGTTCCTCCTTTCACCTAGTACAGCTGTGCATCTGATTCTAAACATTATTCTACACTTCCTCACCTGCTGCCCGATATGCATTCTTTCCCAGATATGGAAAGCCGTTCAGTATGAATCATAATAATAATCATGTCATGATCCATTTCTCCCACGGCGTCTGACACATTTTTATTCCGATCTTTTAGCAACGCTAACGCAGCCGTTCACCTTGGTCTTGCCACTGTAAATTACGCATGCTCTCACTATGTAGCCTACTCCAAGTAGGCCAAGAGTAGACTAATATGACTACTTGGATTCGATGGACTGATATAGGGGATTTCACTCATCAACTCACCCATTCTCCAACTTTCTCCCACATAATACTATACTTAATTTATTTCATCTCATTATATGTGAAATTAGTTTCAGTATAGTTTAGGTTCAGTTTCTAGGCAATTATCAACTGGGTGTGGCACATTCAACTTTCGGAGTAGGAGCAGAGCAGGCCGGGAAAAACTTAAATGTACATGCCCTCCTATAACTGGTTATAGCTCCAGTTTTGTTTGTGATAAGATTCTAACAACTAGTGTGTTGTATAGACTTATTTAGAAAAAGTCAAGGATGGGGGGGACATGAGTAATTCAACATTTCAATTCATAGTAATTCAACATTTAAATTGAGTCATTATGATGCTCTCTGCCTTTCTAATGTTACAGTACCATTCAAACGTTTGCACACCAACTCATTCAAGGGTTTTTTCTTTATTTTTAATAGTTTCTACATTGTAGAATAATAGTGAAGACATCAAAGTTATGAAATAACACATATGGAATCATGTAGAAACCAATAAAGTGTTAAACAAATCAAAACATAATTTATATTCTTCAAAGTAGCCACCTTTTTCCTTGATGAAAACTTTGCCTACTCTTGGCATTCTCTCAACCAGCTTCATGAGGAATGCTTTTCCAATAGTCTTGAAGGAGTTCCCACATATGCGGAGCACTTGTTGGCTGCTTTTCCTTCACTCTGCGGTCCAACTCATCCCAAACCATCTCAAATGGTTTGAGGTCAGGTGATTGCAGAGGCCAGGTCATATGATGGAGCACTACATCAATCTCCTTGGTCAAATAGCCCTTACGCAGCCTGGAGGTGTATTTTCGGTCATTGACATTATGAAAAACGAATGATAGTCCCACTAAGCTCAAACCAGATGGGATGGCGTATCACTGCAGAATACTGTGGTAGCCATTACTGACAGTATCACAGGCAAAGCACCCCCACACCATCACACCTCCTCCTCCATGCTTCACGGAGGGGACCACACATGCGGAGATCATCCGTTCACCTACTTTGCGTCTCACAAAGACACAGCGGTTGGAATCATAAATCTCAAAGTTTGACTCATCAGATTTCCTCCGGTCTAATGTAAATTGCTTGTGTTTCTTGGCATCCTTTAGTAGTGGTTTCATTGCAGCACTTCGACCATGAAGGCCCGATTCACGCAGTCTCCTCTGAACAGTTGACGTTGAGATATGTCTGTTACTTGAACTCTGTGAAGCATTTATTTGTGCTGCAATTTGAGGTGCAGTTAACTCTAATGAACATATCCTCTGCAGAAGAGGTAACTCTGGGTCTTCCTTTCCTGAACTGGCCCTCATGAGAGCCAGTTTCATCAAAGCGCTTGATGGTTTTTGCGACTGCACTTGAAGAAACTTTCAAGGTTTTTTACATTTTCCGGATTGACTGACATTCATGTCTTAAAGTAATGATGGATCGTCGTTTCTCTTTGCTTATTTGAGCTGTTCTTGCCCTAATGTGGATTTACTTGGTCTTTTACCAAATAAAGCAATATTTTTTATACCACCCCTACCTTGAAGGAAAACAATTCCACAAAATAACTTAACATGGCACACCTGTTAATTAGAAATGCATTCCAGGTGACTACCTCATGAAGCTGGTTGAGAGAATGCCAAGAGTGTGCAAAGCTGTCATCAAGGCAAAGGATGGCTACTTTGAAGAATCTCAAATAGAAAATATATTTTGATTTGTTTAACACGTTTTTTGGTTACTACATGATTCCCTATGTGTTATTTCATAGTTTTGATGTCTTCAATATTATTCTACAATGTAAAGAAATAAAGAAAAACCCTTAGGTTTTTGAGTAGGTGTGTCCAAACTTTTGACTGATACTGTACGCAATCACAATACAATCCATTAATAATTTCTTTAGGAAGGTCATTTAAAAAAAAGGATACAAGGAAGTGTATTTCAAAATAATTGAATAGCATGTTTTGTTGTATTTCTGTGCTTATTATCCAAGGCTATGGATGCGCTATGGCAATGAAATCAACATCACAGGCCCTGCCCTACCACAGTCAACACACATATTTTACAATAAGAAAATAATTGTTACGCTCGTCGAAAGATGGATTGGACCAAGGTGCAGCGTGGTAGGCGTTCATTTTTTAAAATGTCAAACATACCTACACGAACACTATGGTCACAAGACAAAGGCCTCCTAATTGTCCCTAGAATTTCTAAGCAAACAGCTGGAGGCAGGGCTTTCTCCTATAGAGACCCATGTGAGAGACGCAAACTCGGTCTCAACCTTTAAGTCTTTACTGAAGACTGATCTCTTCAGTGGGTCATATGATTGAGTGTAGTCTGGCCCAGGAGTGTGAAGGTGAATGGAAAGGCTCTGGAGCAACAAACCGCCCTTGCTGTCTCTGCGGTTCTCAATCAGGGACAACGATAAACAGCTGCCTCTGATTGAGAACCATACCAGGCCAAACACAGAAATCCCAAAACATAGAAAAAGAAACATAGACAACCCACCCAACTCACACCCTGACCATTCTAAAACAAAGACATAATAAAAGGACTGAGGTCAGAACGTGACACGTACTTTGATGCGAAACGTGCAAAGGACCTTGTGAAGATGCTGGAGGAAACAGGTACAAAAGTATCTATATCCACAGTAAAACAAGTCCTATATCGACATAACCTGAAAGACCGCTCAGCAAGGAAGAAGCCACTGCTCCAAAACCGGCATAAAAAAAGCCAGACTACGGTTTGCAACTGCACATGGGGACAAAGATCGTACTTTTTGGAGTAATGTCCTCTGGTCTGATGAAACAAAAATAGAACTGTTTGGCCATGTTGACCATCGTTATATTTGGAGGAAAAAGTGGGAGGCTTGCAAGCCGAAGAACACCATCCCAAACGTGAAGCACGGAGTTTGCAGCATCGTGTTGTGGGGGTGCTTTGCTGCAGGAGGGACTGGTGCACTTCACACAATAGATGGCATCATTAGGTATTAAAATTATGTGGATATATTGAAGCAACATCTCAAGACATCAGTCAGGAAGTTAAGTCGCAAATGGGTCTTCCAAATGGACAATGACCCCAATCACACTTCCAAAGTTGTGGCAAAATGGCTTAAGGACAACAAAGTCAAGGTATTGGAGTGGCCATCACAAATCCCTGACCTCAATCCTATAGAAAATTTGTGGGCAGAACTGAAAAAGTGTGTGCGATCAAGAAGACCTACAAACCTGACTCAGTATCACCATCTCTGTCAGGAGGAATGGGCCAAAATCCACCCACCTTATTGTGGGAAGCTTATGGAAGGCTACCTAAAATGTTTGACCTAAGTTAAACAATTTTAAAGGCAATGCTATCAAATACTAATTGAGTGTATGTAAACGTCTGACCCACTGGGAATGTGATGAAAAAAATAAAAGCTGAAATAAATAATTCTCTCTTCTATTATTCTGACATTTCACATTCTTAAAATAAAGTGGTGATCCTAACTGACCTAAAACAGGGAATATTTACTAGGATTTAAATGTCATGAATTGTGAAAAGTTAAAATTTATTTGGCTGAGGTGTATGTAAACTTTCGACCTCAAATGTATGTTAGAAATTGGTTTAAAATGAATGCATCATCTGCTGCAACAAGTGCTGCTGAAATTCATCTAATAGATACCAGTAATACAGTTGCTGGCAATCATGACCTATTTGCCTTGCCCACAGTTAATTTTATTAGTATTACAATTTTTCATAGGATGAATTAATAATGCATTTCTTTGTGATGGTACTGTAAGTGTATATTATCTGTTTCAATCAACAACAAAAATAACTGTTGATGTAATTTGCTTGGTGCAGTCATGTAGCCAATGCTCCACAGACCAGTAACATAGTTACTCAATATATGCTATTTTATTCTTGTGAGAATTTGTTTTATTACTCAAATAATGTTTCTTAGCAAATGTGAACAATGAAGTTCAAATGATTTGTTCTGGTGCTGGGCCTGCCAAAATAGTACGTATTCTATGTCATCCTACAGAGATCCAAGCAGGCCATACATTTTCGCTATACGATCAAATTCCAAGGTTTCTAATGAAACAGCAGGTCTGGGACAGGTAGCACGTCCGGTGAACAGGTCAGGATTCCATAGCCGCAAGCAGAATAGTTGAAACTGGAGCAGCAGCATGGCCAGGTGGACTGGGGACAGCAAGGAGTCATCATGCCAGGTAGTCCTGAGGCATGGTCCTCCGAGAGAGAGAAAGAGAGAATTAGAGAGAGCATACTTAAATTCACACAGGACACCGGATAAGACAGGAGAAGTACTCCAGATATAACAAACTAACCCTAGCCCCCCGACACAAACTACTGCAGCATAAATACTGGAGGCTGAGACAGGAGGGGTCACGAGACACTGTGGCCCCATCCGAAGATACCACCGGACAGGGCCAAACAGGAAGGATATAACCCCACCCACTTTGCCAATGCACAGCCCCCCACACCACTAGAGAGATATCTTCAACCACCAACCTAACATCCTGAGACAAGGCCGAGTATAGCCCACGGCACAACCCAACGGGGGGCGCCAACCCAGATAGGAATATCATGTCAGTGACTCAACCCACTCAAGTGACACACCCCTCCTCGGGACGGCATGAAAGCGCACCAGTAAGCCAGTGACTCATATTTAGGTAGCCTGGTTTCACTTTTGAGTTGTGGGTGATTATTTTCCATGTCAGTGTTTGTTACCACATGGGACTGTTTTGTTTGTTTCACTTTGTTATTTTGTATTTTTGTAGTGTTCAATTGACCTTATTAAAATAGACACTTACCAGCTGAAAATTGGTCCGATCTCTCTTACTCCTCATCAGAGGAAGACGACGAATGTTACAGTACGTTCATCTCTAGGAGACAGAACACATCTCCTTCCTGAGCGGTATGATGGCTGTGTGGTCCAATGGAGTTTATTATTGCATATTATTGTTTGTAAAGTATGAATGTGGTACCTTCTGTTGTTTTGAAATTGCTCCCAAGGATGAGCCAGACTTGTGGAGGTCTACAATTGTTTTTCTGAGGTCTTGGATGATTTATTTAGATGTTCCCATGATGTCAAGCAAAGAGGCACTGAGTTTAAAGGTAGACCTTGAAATACATCAACAGGTACACCTTCAATTCACTCAAATGATGTCAATTAGCCTATCAGAAGCTTCTAAAGCCATGACATCATTTTCTGTAATTCTTTGACCTACTGTTCTGGAATTGTGATACAGTGAATTATAAGTGCAGTAATCTGTCTGTAAACAATTATTGGAAAAATGACTTGTGTCATGCACAGAGTAGATGTCCTATCCGACTTGCCAAACCTGTGGATGAAAAACTAGTTTTAATGACTCCAACCTAAACTTCCGACTTCAACTGTACAATTTGAAGGTAGCCATGCCTACTGATCTCTGAAACACACTGTTGTGTTTAACTCCCACTCCACGTACTACTAATTCGAAATGGCGATAAAAAGAGACATGACTTCATGATGCATATGTTTGGCCTGGCATATGATAGGTCTAAAATCCTGTCAGTCACAATTACTTGAGACGTATTTATATTCAATTTGACAATACAATTATTTGAGGTAATTTATACTTTAAATGGTCTAAATATCGAAAAGTATTCAGACCTACTTCCATTTTTCCACATTTGGTTATGTTACAGCCTTATTCTAAAAACAATCTACAAACAATACCCCATGATGACAAAACAAAAATACGATTTTAGAAATGGAAAAAGAAAAAAATCACATGACTTTTACATAAATATTCAGACCCTTTACTCAGTACTTTGTTGAAGCACCTTTGGCAGCGATTACAGCCTCGAGTCTTCTTGGGTATGATGCTCAAGCTTGGCACACCTGTCTTTGCGGAGGTTCTCCCATTCCTCTCTGCAAATCCTCTCAAACTCTGTCAGGTAGGATGGGCAGTGTCGCTGCACTGCTACTTTCAGGTCTCACCAGAGATGTTCGATCGGGTTCAAGTACCGGCTCTGGTTGGGCTGCTCAAAGACGTTCAGAGTAGAGGTCGGCCGATTATGATTTTCAATGCCGATACCGATACCGATTATTGGAGGACCAAAAAAGCCGATATCAACTAATCGGACGTTTTATTTATTTATTTATTTATTTGTAATAATGACAATTACAACAATACTGAATGAACACTTATTTTAACTTAATATAATACATCAATAAAATAAAGAAACATGTTCAATTTGATTTAAATAATGCAAAAACAAAGTGTTGGAGAAGAAAGTAAAAGTGAAATATGTGCCATGTAAGAAAGCTAACGTTTAAGTTCCTTGCTCAGAACATGAGAACATATGAAAGCTGGTGTTTCCTTTTAACATCTTCAATATTCCCAGGTAAGAAGTTTTCGGTTGTAGGAATTATAGGACTATTTCCCTCTATACCATTTGTATTTCATTAACCTTTGACTATTGGATGTTCTTATAGGCCCTTAGTATTGCCAGTGTAACAGTATAGATTCCGTCCCTCACCTCGCTCCTCCCTGGGCTCGAACCTGGAACACAACGACAACAGCCACCCTTGAAGCAGCGTTACTTGCAGAGCAAGTGGAACAACCACTCCAAGTCTCAGAGCGAGTGACGTTTGAAACACGATTAGCGCACACCACGCTAACTAGCTTGCCATTTCACTTCTGTTACACCAGATTAATCTCAGAGTTGATAGGCTTGAAGTCATAAACAGCACAATGCTTGACGCACAATGAAGAGCTGCTGGCAAAACGCACAAAAGTGCTGTTTGAATGAATGCTTACAAGCCTGCAGCTGTATACCACCACTCAGTCAGATATTTGTATGCTTGTATGCTCAGTCAGATTATATGCAACGCAGGACATGCTAGATAAACTAGTAGTTAACTAGTGATTATGATTGATTGATAGATTTTTACAAGATAAGTTTAATGCTAGCTAGCAACTTACCTTGTCTTCTTACTGCATTCGTGTAACAGGAAGGCTCCTCGTGGAGTGCAATGTAATCAGGTGGTTATAGCATTGGACTAGTTAACTGTAAAGCTGCAAGATTGGATCCCCCGAGCTGACACGGTGAAAATCTGTCATTCTGCCCCTGAACGGGGCAGTTAACCCACCGTTCCTAGGCCGTCATTGAAAATAAGAATGTGACATGCCTAGTTCAATAAAGGTGTAAAGAAAAATGATCGGCCAAATCTGTGTCCAAAAATACAGATTTCTGATTGTTATGAAAACTTGAAATCGGCCCTAATTAATCGGCCATTCCGATGAATCGGTCAACCTCTAGTTCAGAGACTTGTCCCTAAGCCACTCCTGCATTGTCTTGGCTGTGCGCTTAGGGTCGTTGACATGTTGGAAGGTGAACCTTTGTTCCAGTCTGAGGTCCTGGGCTCTCTGGAGCATGTTTTCATCAAGGATCTCTCTGTACTTTTCTCCGTTCATATTTTCCTCGATCTTGACTAGTCTCCCGGTCCCTGCCGCTGAATAACATCCCGACATCATGCTGCCACCACCATGCTTCACCATAGGGATGGTGCCAGGTTTCCTCCAGGCGTGACACTTTGCATTCATGCCAAAGAGTTCAATCTTGGTTTCATCAGACCAGAGAATCTTGATGCAAGAGGGAGGGCATCAGATTCTGAGCTCAATTTTGAGTCTCATAGCAAAGGGTCTGAATACTTATGTAAATAAGGTATCTGTTTTTTGGGGTTTAATACATTTGCAAAATGTATAAAAACCTGTTTTCGCTCATTATGGGGTATTGTGTGTAGATTGGTGAGGATTATTATTATGTTTAATCCATTTTAGAGTAAGGCTGTAATGTAACAAAATGTGAAAAAAGTAAAGGGGTCTGAATACTCTCTGAAGGGACTCTAGATGAATAGAGTAAACTCTGAATTATATTTGCAGACACCCTACAGTCAAATTTTGGCACCAGTAGAGTACGTTTTCTAGTTATATAAACCATGCCTCTCTGCAACATGCCTTCTCCAATGTTGGTTACAAGGCGGTACTTATTTAAATTAGGTAAGAAAATATGAATATCTTGTGTGACCCAATGCTTCGATTCGGTCTAATGTAGCAACATTTGAAAGTGTCTTTTTTATATTGAATAAAAGTAGAGACTCCGAGCTGCAAAATGGTATAGCATACACTGCAGTTGAGGAACAGTGGGAAAGTAATTCTGCTTTTAAAGTTGATGAACTTGTGACCTCAATTTTGAGAAAATGGTCCTTGAATGTTTTGGTACACCTACTGGAGATCTCATCTTTGTCTACACATATTCAGCATCGTTCACACCCTCTTAAGCCTTAGCCCCACCCATCTCTTTACAAAAAGGAAAAACTCCAGGTAAAAATACACGGATGTTTACCCAGACACTTGTCTAAATTGATGGCTCATGTAAAATAAATGCTATATACCCCCACTCCCATACAATGAACCATAATCCCAACCCATAGCTACTGAACAAACGGATTGTCATAGCTAGCCACTATGCATGAAATGCTGGAGTATGAATCTGCAGGTATCTAAACCTAACTAGGTTCAATGTTAGCTAGCAAGCAACATAACTAGCAATGCAAATGGATTTCTGAGATACAATTAAAATTACTACACAGATCATACACGTAGTGCAAGCAAGCTAATGTTCGCTTGCTAGCTAACAGTACGCATTAACTTGCAATGAAGATGACTTTCTGATAAAAATTTGAATCTTATAATATCTGAAAATGTAGCTAAACTCTTACCCATATACATGGATGCAACAGCCTAGCCCGTGTTTGACGGGTGTGGGCCTGTTATGGGCTTTGTGTGGGCTAGCCCCTGCCCACCTTGCCCACTAAATATGTTCGCTGTGTAGTTCAGACTATTAGCAAGGGATATGACACAGTTTGGGACATTTGGCTTTGGTAATCTTCCTTGACATTTTGGACTGCTTTTTGCCTCTTCAACCATTCACTCCTCTCATCCAGGATGTATGGGTGACTGGATTAATTTCAGGATTACAGAGGGCTAAGGGAACTGATCTCACAGTGTCGCTGCCACATGCTGTCTGAGAGAGCCAATGTGGGTGTTTGGGACAGGAGAGAGATGAGTCGGTTCAGGCTCTATCTACCAGCACACACCTCTGTAGCAGGTCATTGTGATGAACACTGATGCTCAGATGTAATCTGTATTAGTCATGACTTTAGTTGCGATTGAATGTTACAATGGGTGAGCTGTTTCAGAGGTAAAACACCTAAATAATCAAAAATCAAGTTTAGGCATAAAGTAAACTGAGACAGCAGGTTGGGTTGACTCCATTACCGTGAATTTGAATTACACAACAAGTAGTGCAATAACTAATCAGTGCTTTTGTTTGGTGACCTACGCAGAGCTTATTTACAGTCAAAATGGGGCTCATCTTTATAACAGCAACCTCTCCTCACATCGCAGGCAATACTTTCCAATCTGTGCAGTTCTGTAGTTGAACTAGAACTTCCCTCAGTTCTGGATCAAATCCAGGGATCAAAAATCTCATTCCTCATTACTAATGGACCACGTCATCTACACTGTCCAGAGGCACTCTCTTTTGCTAATGACCCACTCAGAGTATATACAGTTAGACTCCCATTGAAATCAAACTGGCTAATCAAACCCAATTTGATATTCAAGCCCAATTCTCCAGTTGAGTTTGGCTGTGAAGGGGCCTGCCCTTTGATCTCATTCAAGGCCCCTTGAATTAATCATATTGGTAGATGAACATGCCATGCTCTAAGCCACTTTGATAGTGGCACTGAATGATAGAAAGGTATGCACTCTGATTTCAAGGTGAGCAATGCAGAGTGCCCTTGATTTTTTTCGCCTACCTTCATGTCGACTTACATGACCATATTGATTTGAAATGGTAAAACCTGAAACCTCAGAAGCAATACATTTTCTTGACTATTTTAGAGTGGTAACTTCCACTCTCTCCTCTTTCCTGTTCTTTTTGCCTATCAACATATATTTTTTTAGATGAGGCCTGAATTTCCTGAAGAACCTATTTTTCATACCTGAGCATACCATCAGAGATTTCTTCAAGCTTAGTTGACATCCCACTGAGCATTTTGACTTCTTTTGGACGTCTTTTTTTGTTCTCTTTTTGATGCAGCCCAGACCAGCCTGGATTTCAACGTCCACGGATCAATCATTGACGTCCACAGATGTCCAGTCGTCTATGATTCGTTCAGATCTGGATCTGAGGGGTATCCTACGAAACAGGTTTGAGGAGTTAGCGAGGTAACTTTGGTCAACTCTGAGTTCAACTCGGGATAACCAATCATATGAGAGTGGCTCACCTTTTACCCAGGTACATGTCTACGGCAACGAATCCTTCAGAACTGACCAACTCCGGGCCAGGCGAATTCCACTTGGTCATTGATATCTGGGATTCTCGGCACGTCTCTATCCTAAACCATAACCATAACAATAACCCTTACCTTAACCCCTACCCTTACATAAATCTTAAACCTTAACCCTTACCATAACCATTTTAAATGTAAACTTCAATGGGGTCCGGATGGCCCCAAGATTCCGGATAACTCGGATCAACTCCATTTACCCCGAATGAAATGACTGTCGCGAGTTCAGGACCAATGAAATCAGATACCCTCCCTCTTGCAAATATTGCATCACCCCCCTTAATTTTAGGAAGACAACTGTTTCTCTTGGTGTAAAAAAATTGTAATGTTAAAATAGACTACATGACCAAAAGAATGGTGGACACCTGAACATCTCATTCCAAAAGCATGGGCATTAACATGGAGTTGGTCCCCCCTTTGCTCCTATAATAGCCTCCACTCTTCTTTGAAGGCTTTCCACTAGATGTTGGAACATTACTGCAGGGACTTGTTTCCATTCAGCCACAAGAGCATTAGTGAGGTCGGGCACAGATGTTAGTGATTAGGCCTGGCTTGCAGTTGGCGTTTCAATTCATCCCAAAGGTGTTCAATGGGGCTGAGATCAGGGCTCTGTGTAGGCCAGTCAAGTTCTTCCACACCGATTTCGACAAACCATTTCTGTAAGGACCTCGCTTTGTGCATGGGGGCATTGTCATGCTGAAACAGGAAAGGGCCTTCCCCAAACTGTTGCCACAAAGTTGGAAGTGCAGAATTGTCCAAGCACAAACCACAAAGCACAAACCACAAAGCACAAGCACAAACCATGAAAAACAGCCCCAGATCATTAATCCTTCTCCACCAAACTTTACAGTTGGCACTGTTCATTGGGGCAGGTAGCGTTCTCCTGGCATCCACCAAACCGATATTAGTCCGTGGGATTGATCAGTCCACTGCTCCCGAGTCCAATGGCAGTAAGCTTTACATGACTCCAGCCGATGCTTGGCATTGTGCATGGTGATATTGCGCTTATGTGCTGCTGGTCGGCCATGGAAACCCATTTCATGAAGCTCTTGACAAACAGTTATACGTTGATTACAGAGGCCATTTGGAACTCGGTAGTCAGTGTTGCAACTGAGCACAGACGATTTGTACACACTTCAGCATGGCTGCGGTCTTTTTCTGTGAGCTTGTATGGCCTACCACTTCGCATCTGAGCCGTTGTTGGTCCTACAGTGGTTCCTCCTTTAAAAGTTGCATTCTTCTCCTTTAATACCCTGCATTCTGTGGCACATAATTTAATTCTCAGCCTTTTCTTCTGTTACTGCAAGTTATTGCTAGTTTGACCACCAGAGGGCATCTTTGAGAAACATTTGATAGCATTCTGTATTGGCATTGCCGGAGAATTTAAAACCTTTTTTGTAATAACATTGTATATGGGATTGATTTTTAGGACGTTTGGCTTAATTCATTTGATTAATATTATGTTTTTTCCATTCAGAGAAAAATTGTCAGTTTGTAAATTCAGACATTTTCGCTCTCTGAGTGTACACTGGACTTTCGGGCCGAGGAGTAGGGTTGATTTGAGCGTTCTGGCCTTACAACGGCAGTCAAGCTTCCAAGCTAACATTGGCTAGGTACTTCCAGACACAAATGAGACCACTCTGACCATTTTACTCGCCCTAGCAGAGCTGGTAAAGCAGTTTTCATGTTAACCACTGTAAATGTGCTGCTGGAAACAATTTAATTACGCTTTTTTTCAGACATTTGCTGACACCGGCTTTTGTGGAGCGATGGGTAACGATGCTTCGAGGGTGGCTGTTGTCTATGTGTGCAGAGGGTCCCTGGTTCGAGCCCATATAGGGGAGAGGAGTGGGACAGAAGAAAAACTGTTACATTGGTACATATTTTAATCAGAAGAATCTCCTCTTTTTAATTATGTAAGTCTGGGCGGCGAGCTCGTTTGTCATCGATCACTAGACGAGAAATAGTCAAAAGTTTGTATTTTTTCCCCTAAATTTTTCATTATGCAGACATAAGCACAGTTGACACAATCGAGGTGCAGATGTTGACTTTCTACATCCGACATGGAGCCCAGTTTCATAATATGACCATATTTCCCAGCTTGCTTGCCGTCCGTTTGAAGTAAACATGAAAAAACAGGCCTTATTTTTGTGATTTTTCACCCTGCCACCTCCTATTAGTTCTACTGAGCACTGTGGCACCAACTCACCTTCCGAACATTCTATTCCCAGCTTATTGTTCAACGTCACAATGCTTGCTTCGCTATTGTTGGCATTGAGACCTGCTCACGTTGTTTAATGTAAACAACAAAAATAATATTGGAATTCTGCCGTCTTCCCATTGTTTCCAATGGGGGAAATATAGGCATGTCTGTCTATTTCGCCAAATATCTCGCAATGTGTATATATATATATATTTTTTTTCAAGTTGGGTATAACCGCCGTGAAATGGCTAACTACAGTCATATGAAAAAGTTTGGGCAACCCTGACAATTTCCATGATTTCCATTTATAAATAATTGGGTGTTTGGATCAGCAATTTCATTTTGATCTATCAAGTAACTGGTGGACACAGTAATATTTCAGTAGTGAAATGAGTTGTATTGGATTAACAGAAAATGTGCAACATGCATCAAAACAAAGTTAGACAGGTGAATACATTTGGGCACCCCAATAGAAAAATCACATCAATATTTAGTAGAGGCTCCTTTTGCTAAAATAACAGCCTCTAGAGTCTAGAGTCTAGACGCTTCCCATAGCCTCTAATGAGTGTCTGGATTCTGGATGAAGGTATTTTGGACCATTCCTCCTCACAAAACATATCCAGTTCAGTTAGGTTTGATGGTTGCTGAG
The DNA here is from genome assembly GCF_023373465.1 of Oncorhynchus keta. Taxonomy (NCBI): domain Eukaryota; kingdom Metazoa; phylum Chordata; class Actinopteri; order Salmoniformes; family Salmonidae; genus Oncorhynchus; species Oncorhynchus keta. Next base: position 12,672,006 of record NC_068437.1, on the reverse strand, counting down.
CATGGACAGCCCGCTTCAAATCATCCCACAGATTCTCAATGATATTCAGGTCTGGGGACTGGGATGGCCATTCCAGAACATGGAACATCCTCTGAATAAATGCCCGGGTAGATTTTGAGCAGTGTTTTGGGTCGTTGTCTTGTTGAAATATCCAGCCCCGGCGTAACTTCAACTTTGTGACTGATTCTTCAACATTATTCCCAAGAATCTGCTGATATATAGTGGAATCCATGCAACCCTCAACTTTAACAAGATTCCCAGTAACGGCACTGGCCACACAGCCTCGGAGCATGATGGAATCCCCGCCAAATTTTACTGTGGGTAGCAAGTGTTTTTCTTGGAACGCTGTGTTCTTTTGCCGCCATGCATAACATAACGTCTCTTGTTAAGACCAAATAACTCAATCTTTGTTTCATTAGTCCACAGCACCTTATTCCAAAATGAAGCAAAATTATGTTGTAGGTCTTTGGAGGTGGTCTGTGGGCTGTTTTTGACCGTTCTCACCATCCTTCGCCTCTCCGATATTTTACTTGGCCTGCCACTTCTGGCCTTAACAAGAACTGTGCCTGTGGTCTTCCATTTCCTCACTATGTTCCTCACAGTGGACACTGACAGCTTAAATCTCTGCGATAGCTTTTTGTAGCCTTCCTCTAAACCATAATGTTGAACAATCTTTGTTTTCAGGTAATTTGAGAGTTGTTTTGAGGCCCCCATGTTGCCACTCTTCAGAGGAGAGTCAAAGAGAACAACAACTTGCAATTGGCCACCTTAAATACCTTTTCTCATGATTGGATGCACTTGTCTCTGAAGTTCAAGTCTTAATGAGCTCACCAAACCAATTGTGTGTTCCAATTAATCAGTGCTAAGTAGTTACAGGTATTCAAATCAACAGAATGACAAGGGTGCCCACATTTTTGCATAGCCTATTTTTCACATCTGATTTAATTTCATACAACTTAATATTGCTGCACTAAAGATCTTTGTCTGGACACTCAGCTTTTATTAGAAAATGAATGGCATGCCACTGTGATCATTTTCTGTGACGACAGAGTAAATTATTATGCAGTCTCAGAGGGGTGCCCATACTTTTTCATATGACTGTAGTTAGCGGGGTGCGCGCTAATAGCATTTCAATCGATGATGTCACTCACTTCGAGACATTGAAGTAGACATTGTAATGCTTTTTACAGCAAAGATAGACGAAGGGGCAAATGGAATGGAGGACCTGGTTAGGGAGAATACAATGAAAATTGAGGCCATGAAAAAATCTGTTGAATTTATCTTCGGAGAAGTGAAAACCCTCAAAAGTGGAAGTTATCTGCCAGGAAAATGAAAAGAAGGTGGCTGAATTCGAGCAAAGGGTGAATGAGGAGGAGAGATTCCAACGTAGGTGGAACCTGAGGCTCCATGAAATTCCAGAGCAGGCAGTTGAGGACATCAAATGCAGAGTTGTTGACATCTGTGGAGCTGTCATTCCTGAATCAAAAGGTAAACTTCACGAAAATGTAGACATCATTCCTCGTTTGGGAAGACTCAAGGATCAAGACAAGAGACCGAGGACAACCATCATCCCGTTCACCAACAGGTCTACACGGGATCTTCTCCGGAGTCGAGCGGAAAATTGTGAATTCCTCATCAAGCAAAAATTGAGGTTGGCGGAGGATCTGACCTCAGTGGACAAAGTGACAAGAGAGAAACTGTGGCCGATGGTGGCTGCAGTTCGAAAGGCAGGGAAAACTGAAGTTTTTTTATATGTGCAAGAGTGATCATTGATGGGAAAGAAATGCGGCCAAATCAGAACATTTGAGAGAGAGCCAGAGTCTAACTCGGACAGAACTGGCAGGCCAAAAAACTGCCTAATTGTAAAGTCTACACAATATCTTCCCCTTGTGGGAGTAAGAATACTTTGGTAACTTTATGACCCAGTATTTTTATTTTTTTGAGAGAGGTTCATTATTAATGGGATGGAAATCCTTTTGGATTCCATATCCTTAGGAGATCTTATATTACCAAAGCAGGGTTGTTGGTTGAAGTATGTCTTTATCTCTTTGTTCAACTAATGTCAGGGGTATTCATAATTTACTCAAACATAAGGCTATTTACCTGTATTGCAAACGGTTTAATGTAGACTTTTACCCTCTACAAGAGACTCATGCTTGTTCTTCCGATCTATGTTTTTGGAAAAAACAATGGGGTAACGATATCTGGTTATCATATGGCACCAACCACTCTGCAGGTGTAGCAGTTTTAATTAAGAGGTGCATTTAAAGGGGAGGTCATCAGTAGTAAGACTCACCACTCTGGACGGTTAATTCTAACAGTGAATTTCAACTGTGGAATGTTTTTATTAGGGATATTTAAGCATCCAAGAACAAACAAAACAACAGGATATTATTTCAAGAATTTGAAGGAGAGTTTAATAGAGTTATAGGCGTATTTCAGGATATCAAAGTTATCTTAGGTGGAGATTTTAATTCTGTATCTCATGTGATGATTGACTAATATCCCCCTCCTAACAGACACAGCATTGTTAATCCTGAGTTTAATAACCTATGTCTTGCTCTTGGATTAGTCGATAATTGGAGATCTAAATATCCTGATAAAAATGACTTCACTTGAAGTAACAAGGGCATGTCCAGACAGTCAATCAACTTCTGGTTAATTTCTAATTAATTCGATAATACTGTAGTCAAGGTATCAGTTGAACCATCAGTTCTTACTGATCATAAAGTTATATTGTTATCTTTAAATATTCATGGTTCTGAAGTTAAACCAAATTGGCGTTATTGGAAACTCAATAGTAGACTGTTGGAAGATTAGAATTTCAAGATGGATGCCAAAGATATTATACAAGACAATTGGAGGAAAGCCCAAATATTTAAGTCTTATGGGAAATATTGGGAATTAATGAAGTATGAAATAAGACAACCAGCCATGAAGAGAGGTAAAGAAATTGCTGAACTTAAAAGATTGAGGGAAGATAAACTTTTATATATACACTTTCTCTAATCTCTATGAAGGACCTTGATGAAGAAGGAAAGGTTCACTTATTTTATTTTTATTTTTATTTATTTCACCTTTATTTAACCAGGTAGGCTAGTTGAGAACAAGTTCTCATTTGCAACTGCGACCTGGCCAAGATAAAGCATAGCAGTGTGAACAGACAACACAGAGTTACACATGGAGTAAACAATTAGCAAGTCAATAACACAGTAGAAAAAATGGGCAGTCTATATACAATGTGTGCAAAAGGCATGAGGAGGTAGGCGAATAATACAATTTTGCAGATTAACACTGGAGTGATAAATGATCAGATGGGCATGTACAGGTAGAGATATTGGTGTGCAAAAGAGCAGAAAAGTAAATAAATAAAAACAGTATAAAAACAGTATGGGAATGAGGTAGGTGAAAAAGGGTGAGCTATTTACCTATAGACTATGTACAGCTGCAGCGATCGGTTAGCTGCTCGGATAGCTGATGTTTGAAGTTGGAGAGGGAGATAAAAGTCTCCAACTTCAGCGATTTTTGCAATCGTTCCAGTCACAGGCAGCAGAGTACTGGAACGAGAGGCGGCCAAATGAGGTGTTGGCTTTAGGAATGATCAGTGAGATACACCTGCTGGAGCGCGTGCTACGGATGGGTGTTGCCATCGTGACCAGTGAACTGAGATAAGGCGGAGCTTTACCTAGCATGGACTTGTAGATGACCTGGAGCCAGTGGGTCTGGCGACGAATATGTAGTGAGGGCCAGCCGACTAGAGCATACAAGTCGCAGTGGTGGGTGGTATAAGGTGCTTTAGTGACAAAACGGATGGCACTGTGATAGACTGCATCCAGTTTGCTGAGTAGAGTGTTGGAAGCCATTTTGTAGATGACATCGCCGAAGTCGAGGATCGGTAGGATAGTCAGTTTTACTAGGGTAAGCTTGGCAGCGTGAGTGAAGGAGGCTTTGTTGCGGAATAGAAAGCCGACTCTGGATTTGATTTTTGATTGGAGATGTTTGATGTGAGTCTGGAAGGAGAGTTTGCAGTCTAGCCAGACACCTAGGTACTTATAGATGTCCACATATTCAAGGTTGGAACCATCCAGGGTGGTGATGCTAGTCGGGCATGCGGGTGCAGGCAGCGATCGGTTGAAAAGCATGCATTTGGTTTTACTCGCGTTTAAGAGCAGTTGGAGGCCACGGAAGGAGTGCTGTATGGCATTGAAGCTCGTTTGGAGGTTTGATAGCACAGTGTCCAATGACGGGCCGAAAGTATATAGAATGGTGTCGTCTGCGTAGAGGTGGATCAGGGAATCGCCCGCAGCAAGAGCAACATCATTGATATATACAGAGAAAAGAGTCGGCCCGAGAATTGAACCCTGTGGCACCCCATAGAGACTGCCAGAGGACCGGACAGCATGCCCTCTGATTTGACACACTGAACTCTGTCTGCAAAGTAATTGGTGAACCAGGCAAGGCAGTCATCCGAAAAACCGAGGCTGTTGAGTCTGCCGATAAGAATTTGGTGATTGACAGAGTCGAAAGCCTTGGCGAGGTCGATGAAGACGGCTGCACAGTACTGTCTTTTATCGATGGCGGTTATGATATCATTTAGTACCTTGAGTGTGGCTGAGGTGCACCCATGACCGGCTCGGAAACCAGATTGCACAGCGGAGAAGGTACGGTGGGATTCGAGATGGTCAGTGACCTGTTTGTTGACTTGGCTTTCGAAGACCTTAGATAGGCAGGGCAGGATGGATATAGGTCTATAGCAGTTTGGGTCCAGGGTGTCTCCCCCTTTGAAGAGGGGGATGACTGCGGCAGCTTTCCAATCCTTGGGGATCTCAGACGATATGAAAGAGAGGTTGAACAGGCTGGTAATAGGGGTTGCGACAATGGCGGCAGATAGTTTCAGAAATAGCGGGTCCAGATTGTCAAGCCCAGCTGATTTGTACGGGTCCAGGTTTTGCAGCTCTTTCAGAACATCTGCTATCTGGATTTGTGTAAAGGAGAACCTGGAGAGGCTTGGGTGAGGAACTACGGGGGGGCGGAGCTGTTGGCCGAGGTTGGAGTAGCCAGGCGGAAGGCATGGCCAGCCGTTGAGAAGTGCTTATTGAAGTTTTCGATAATCATGGATTTATCGGTGGAGACCATGTTTCCTAGCCTCAGTGCAGTGGGCAGCTGGGAGGAGGTGCTCTTGTTCTCCATTGACTTCACAGTGTCCCAGAACTTTTTGGAGTTGGAGCTACAGGATGCAAACTTCTGCCTGAAGAAGCTGGCCTTAGCTTTCCTGACTGACTGCGTGTATTGGTTCCTGACTTCCCTGAACAGTTGCATATCACGGGGCTATTCGATGCTATTGCAGTCCGCCACAGGATGTTTTTGTGCTGGTCGAGGGCAGTCAGGTCTGGAGTGAACCAAGGGCTGTATCTGTTCTTGGTTCTGCATTTTTTGAACGGAGCATGCTTATCTAAAATGGTGAGGAAGTTACTTTTAAAGAATGACCAGGCATCCTCAACTGACGGGATGAGGTCAATGTCCTTCCAGGATACACGGGCCAGGTCGATTAGAAAGGCCTGCTCACAGAAGTGTTTTAGGAGCGTTTGACAGTGATGAGGGGTGGTCGTTTGACTGCGGCTCCGTGGCGGATACAGGCGATGAGGCAGTGATCGCTGAGATCCTGGTTGAAGACAGCGGAGGTATATTTGGAGGGCCAGTTGGTCAGGATGACGTCTATGAGGGTGCCCTTGTTTACATAAAACCAAGACTTTTTCGATCACAGAAGTCAACAAATGAGGGTACCTGGGGACATGCAGGGCCTGGGTTTACCTCCACATCACCCGCGGAACAGAGAAGGAGTAGTATGAGGGTGCGGCTAAAGGCTATCAAAACTGGTCGCCTAGAGCGTTGGGGGCAGAGGATAAGAGGAGCAGGTTTCTGGGCATGGTAGAATATATTCAGGGCATAATGCGCAGACAGGGGTATGGTGGGGTGCGGGTACAGCGGAGGTAAGCCCAGGCACTGGGTGATGATGAGAGAGGTTGTATCTCTGGACATGCTGGTTGTAATGGGTGAGGTCACCGCATGGGTGGGGGTGGGACAAAGGAGGTAACAGGGGTATGCAGAGTGGATCTAGGGGCTCCATTGTGAACTAAAACAATGATAACTAACCTGAACAACAGTATACAAGGCATATTGACATTTGGGAGAGACATACAGCGAGGCATACAGTAATCACAGGTGTTGAATTGGGAAAGCTAGCTAAAAACAGTAGGCGAGGCTAATCAGCTAGCACAACAAACAGCAGGTAAAATGGCGTTGACTAGGCAACTGGGCCGACAGATAAACAAACAAGCAGAATGGGGTACCGTGATTAATGGACAGTCCAGCGTGCGTCAGCTATGTAGCCAAGAGATCAGTGTCCAGGGGGCAGCGGTGGATGGGCAGGGAAGCTGGGCTGGCGAGTGTTATCCAGGTTTTTTTTTAAAAACTAACAATGACTAAATAGCTTGTAGCTAGTTAGCTGGTTAGCATCTGGAGGTTCTTGAGTGTGTCATAAAATAAAATAAAAATTAAAAGTGATAGCGAATCCGTATCACAGTGGGTGAGGCAGGTTTCCGGAAGGTATAAACAAATACAAATCAAAGAGAGATGGAAAGTAAATGGGTTCAGAAGTGTTTGGGATGAGGTGAGTCAGATGGTTAGCAGGCCTGTGCTAACAAGCTAACAAGAGGCCCGGGCTAGACAAGCTAGCCGTTAGCAGGCCGAATTAGCAAGTAGGGAGATAGCGAGGGCTAGAGAGCTAACCTTTGGGGGACGTCGCGATGGGGTGAGTCTGTTTATTCCTCTTCTTGCGGTGATATCGACAGACCGGTCGTGGGCCCGGGTAATTGTAGCCCAGGAGTATGCTACAGGAGCTCTAGTACGCTGGGTGAGCTGGAGACACAGCGTTTCAGAAAGCTCGCGGGCCTTGGCCAGCAGATGGATCTTTGGCGATGTCGCAACGAAAAAGCCTGTTGAAACCACCTCGGACGATTGTGTCGGCGGACCAGTCGTGATGGATCGGCGGCGCTCCGTGTCGGCAGTAAAGGGTCCAGGCCAATTGGCGAAAGAGGTATCGTTGGGCCTCTTCGGCTAGTCGGGAGGTGGGCTTAGCTCAAGGCTAACTGTAGCTTATTCTCTTTACAACTGGAAATGGACCGAATGTATGAAGAGAGAGCAAAAGGGGCATTTGTAAGACCAAGAAGGAGATGTACTTTTACAATTCAGAGAGAAAAAAATGCGAATTTACATCTATTCATAAGCTTAATATAGATGGCAAAAGAAAATGAACCCCAAATATATTTTAAAATAGGTTTCAGAATTCTATGGTAACCTTTAAACCAGTAATGCCTGTCCTACTAGTGACATATGCCTTTCTAGACTCTGTCAAAGACTATGCAAAATTCATAGACTTCCAAAAGTCTTCTGAAAGAAATCAATGGAAAAAAATGTATCAGCAAGTTAAAAGGGAACAAATCTCCAGGGAATGATGGCATTATTAGTGAATTCTATGAATATTTTCAGGAGTATATTGTTTAATTTATATTTAATGTTTTTAATTAATAAATCCTCTTAGGGATAAGTGAGACGTCTGCGTCCCACCTAGCCAACAGGAAATGGAAATGCGCAACGCCAAATGCTAATAGTACTCGCTAAAACTCAAATTTCATTAAAACACACATGCAAGGTACTGAATTAAAGCTACACTCGTTGTGAATCTAGCCAACAAGTCAGATTTTTAAAATGCTTTTCGCCGAAAGCATGAGAAGCTATTATCTGATAGCATGCAACACCCCGAAATACCTGAAGGGGATGTAAACAAAAGAATTAGCATAGCCGGCACTACACAAGAGAATGAAATAAAATATAAAACATTCATTACCTTTGACGAGCTCCTTTGTTGGCACTCCTATATGTCCCATAAACATCACAATTGGGTCTTTTTCCCGATTAAATCCGTCCATGTATAACCAAAATGTCCATTTATGAAGCCCATCTGATCCAGGAAAAAACTGCTTCACATAACGCAACGTCATTTATTAAAATTAACAAAGTTGCCTATAAACTTTGACAAAACACTTCAAACTGCTTTTGTAATCCAACTATAGGTATTAGTAAACGTTAATAATCGATCAAATTGATCGCGGGGCGATGTGTATTCAATAGCTCCATGTCTTGAAATGATGGTCGATAATTCTCTCTTCCAAAACATCCTGTCGTGTACCGGATGAAATCAAGTGTCTCTTCTTCGTTTGACCAAGGAAAAACTTCAAGGAAATTGCCAAGACTGGCGACATCGTGTGGAAGCTGTAGGACTTGTAAACTGGGAGGTATATATTTTCGCAGGCCAAAGACAATAAAGCCAACTGGCGTATTGATATTTTTTTTGTTTTTGGGGTGAACAGTTTTCCTTGGAGTTTCGCATGTTAAACACGTCCTGTTATAGTCACAGACATGGTTTAACCAGTTGTAGAAACTCCAGAGTGTTTTCTATCCACACATACTAACCATATGCATATACTATATTCTTGGCATGAGTAGCAGGACTTTGAAATTCTGCGCGATTTTTAAGAAAATGTTGAAAAAATTGTCCCGAGCTCTAAGAGGTAGGAGGCAATTGATTTAGGGGTACTGCCTGTTTCTATGACACAAGGCCTCATTTCTGTAATACCCAAACCAAACAAAGATTCTATGATGTTAGAAAATTGGAGCCCAATCACATTAATGAACAATGATGGAAAGCTACTTGCATCCATCTTTGCAGAAAGACTTTAAAGGTCTTGACCAAATCATTGATGATACCCAGTCTGGTTTTATGAAGGGCAGACATTACATTTACATTTAAGTCATTTAGCAGACGCTCTTATCCAGAGCGACTTACAAATTGGTGCATTCACCTTATGACATCCAGTGGAACAGTCACTTTACAATAGTGCATCTAAATCTTAAAAGGGGGGTGAGAAGGATTACTTATCCTATTCTAGGTATTCCTTAAAGAGGTGGGGTTTCAGGTGTCTCCGGAAGGTGGCATACAGTATATGTAATAATATTCGACTAGTATTGGACTTGATAGACTATGGAAGATAACTTTATTTTATTTGTAGACTTTTGCAAGGCATTTGACACAGTTGAACATTATTTTCTTTGAGACTCTTCAATTTTTTGGTTTTGGTCAAATATTTTCAAAGTGTAATCAGGACACTTTACAATAATAGTAACAGCCCTGTTAAATTATCCCATGGAACTTCACAGAGATTCGACATTAAATGTGGAATTAAACAATGATGCCAAATTTCTCCTTTCTTCTTTTTATTGGTCACAAGTTATGGCACTACATATAAATAAGGATAGTTTTAGGGGTATTCAGATACAAGACAAAGAGATAAAATGTTCACAATTGGCTGACGACATCACCATTTCTTTTTAAAGATTAAAATGAAGAAAACTATTGAGTTTATTAATGCCTTCTCACATGCATCTGGTTTATCTCTTTTGTATTAGGAAATGTGAATTATTTGCGTTGAAAAGATTACTTAAACTCACTATGTAATATCCCTGTAAAAGATGTGATCACATATCTTGATATTAAAGTTAGCAGAGATCAGAAAGAAAGGGCAAACTTAAATGTATTTCGTATTGTAGAGAAAATTGGAAAGAGATTTAACTCCTGGTTATGAAGACATCTTTCTTTATCTGGACGTGTACTTTTATCAAAATCTGAAGGTCTGTCCAGATTAGTTTATACCTCCCTTTCCTTGGATGTTCCTCTGTCAGTAACTGAAATGGTTGATACTGAATTATTTAACTTCTTATGCAGGAATAAAGCTCATTATTTAAGAAAAGCAGTAATATGTAGCACCCAAGGTGAGGGAGGGTTGAATGCTCTGTATTTGTTACGGTTTTCTTCCGTCGAAAGAGAGTCGGACCAAAATGCAGCGTGATGATGATTCATGATATTTTAATGAAGGAAAAAACTATACATGAAGAAACTACAAAATAAATTAAATGTGAAAACCGAAACAGCCCTATCTGGTGCAAACACAAAGACAGGAACGATCACCCACAAAACACTCAAAGAATATGGCTGCCTAAATATGGTTCCCAATCAGAGACAACGATTACACACCTGCCTCTGATTGAGAACCACTCCAGACAGCCATAGACTTTGCTAGATAACCCCACTAAGCCACACACCCAACACCCCACAAAACCCCAAGACAAAACACACCACAATAAACCCATGTCACACCCTGGCCTAACCAAATAAATGAAGACAAACACAATATATTACGACCAGGGCGTGACAGAACCCCCCCCCTAAGGTGCGGACTCCCGGACGCACAGCAAAACAATAGGGGAGGGTCCGGGTGGGCGTCTGTCCATGGTGGCGGCTCCGGCGCGGGACGTGGACTCCACTCAATCAATGTCTTAGTCCCTCCTCGCGTCCTAGGATAGTCCACCCTCACCGCCGACCATGGCCTAGTTGTCCTCACCCAGAACCCCACTGGACTGAGGGGCAGCTCGGGACTGAGGGGCAGCTCGGGACTGAGGGGCAGCTCGGGACTGAGAGGAAGCCCGGCACTGAGAGGAAGCCCGGCACTGAGAGGAAGCCCAGCACTGAGAGGAAGCCCAGCACTGAGAGGAAGCTCAGGCAGGTAGTTGGCTCCGGCAGATCCTGGCTGGCTAGTGGATCTGGAAGAGTCTGGTTGACTGGCGGATCTGGAAGTGTCTGGCTGACTGGCGGATCTGGAAGAGTCTGGCTGACTGGCGGGTCTGGAAGAGTCTGGCTGACTGGCGGATCTGGAAGAGTCTGGCTGACTGGCGGATCTGGAAGAGTCTGGCTGACTGGTGGATCTGGAAGAGTCTGGCTGACTGGCGGCTCTGGCTGCTCCATGTAGGCTGACAGCTTTGGCGGCTTCTTACAGACTGGCAGCTCTGTCGGCTCCGTGCAGACTGGCAGCTCCGTGCAGACTGGCAGCTCCTTGCAGACTGGCAGCTCCTTGCAGACTGGCAGCTCCTTGCAGACTGGCAGGTCTGGCTGCTCCATGCAGACTGACAGCTCTGGCTGCTCCATGCAGACTGACAGCTCTGGCTGCTCCATGCAGACTGGCAGCTCTGGCTGCTCCATGCAGACTGGCAGCTCTGGCTGCGCTGAACAGGCAGGAGACTCCAGCAGCGCTGTAGAAGAGGAAGGCTCTGGCTGCGCTAAACAGGTGGGAGACTCCGGCAGCGCTGGAGAGGCGATGCGCACTGTAGGCCTGATGCGTGCTGCTGGCACTGGTGGGTCTGGGCCGAGAACACGCACAGGAAGCCTGGTGCAGGGAGCTGCCACCGGAGGGCTGGTGCGTGAAGGTGGTACTGGATAGACCGGACTGTGCAGGCGCACTGGAGCTCTTGAGCACCGAGCCTGCCCAACCTTACCTGGCTCGATGCCCACTCTAGCCCGGCCGATACGAGGAGCTGGAATGTACTGCACTGGGCTATGCACCCGCATTGGGGACACCGTGCGCTCCTAAGCATAACACGGTGCCTGCCCGGTCTCACTAGCCCCCCGGTAAGCACAGGGAGTTTGCTCAGGTCTCCTACCTGGCGTAGCCCTACTCCCTGTGAGCCTCCCTCCAAGAAATTTCTGGGGCTGACTCTCGGGCTTCCGTCTGCGCCGCCGTGCTTGCTTCACCATCTCCATTATCCGATAACCTTCCGCGCACTGCTCCATCAAATCCCAGGCGGGCTCCGGCACTCTCCCTGGGTCGACCGCCAACCTGTCTATCTCCTCCCAAGAAGTATAGTCCATACTCTTGTAGTCCAAACCGTACTCCTCTTTGGGCTGCTCCTGTTGCCTCTTCTCCTGCTGCACCTTGGGGCGGCTACACTCCCCTGGTTTAGCCCAGGGTCCTCTCTCGTCGAGGATTTCCTCCCATGTCCAGAATTCCTTATTACGTATCTCCTGCTGCCGCTGTTGCTTCACCTGCTGCTCCTGCCTGTTGACACGCCGCTTGGTCCAGTTGTGGTGGGTGATTCTGTTACGGTTTTCTTCCGTCGAAGGAGAGTCGGACCAAAATGCAGCATGATGATGATTCATGATATTTTAATGAAGGAAAAAACTACACATGAAGAAAGTACAAAATAAATGAAATGGTGCAAACACAAAGACAGGAACAATCACCCACAAAACACTCAAAGAATATGGCTGCCTAAATATGGTTCCCAATCAGAGACAACGATACACACCTGCCTCTGATTGAGAACCACTCCAGACAGCCATAGACTTTGCTAGATAACCCCACTAAGCCACACACCCAACACCCCACAAAAGCCCAAGACAAAACACACCACAAACCCATGTCACACCCTGGCCTAACCAAATAAATGAAGACAAACACAATATATTACGACCAGGGCGTGACAGGATTTTAAAACCTCTAATATAATCTTTAAAATCAAATGGATACAGAACTACTGTATATAAGAAATAAGGATTTATTTTGGAATATAATCCCTAATTTAATATTCCAACAGATGCATCTTTGATATGAATAAAATCCCTAGTACTTCTAACTTGGAACATCATGTACAAACACAATTTTTCCCCTCATTCTGGAATAATGATGACATATTATAAAATAAAAAAGCAAGTCTTTCTTTTTCCAGAACTGGTTTGACAACAATATTATTTGGGTGAAACAATTATTGAATAATGATGGCCAACTATATGATTATCAAGTATTTATGAGCACACACAATGTCACATTCACTCCTGAAGTGTATCAAATTGTTGTTTGAGCTGAAGGTGCTATTCTTCTTTTCTGAGAATATATCAATACTCCAAGTGCAACTGTAGAGGATTTTGTAGCCTCAATACAATTAGAAGGAATTGACATTTTAAACTATAAATGTAATAACATGTATATAAGGAAACTATGTCAATATGTTACTCTTCCCTCTGCTAAAATGTACTGGAATGCAGCCCCCTGGAACAAAGTTTTGTTGTTGTCTGGTAAATATTGTAATAATAAGGTGAATCTAATAAGGTGAAATAAGTATCATACAAACTCATTCATAGAATCTACCCTGTAAAGACCTTTATTATACAGAGATTTAAAATAGCTATTGACAACAAATGTGTATTTTGTGATTGTGAACCAGAAACTCTTGACCATTTATTTTGGGTGTGTTCTCTTGTCAAAAGATTTTGGAGTGAGTTAGAAGATTTTAATTGAAAAGAAACGACTGTTAATGTTAATCTAAGAGACTCTGATATTATGTTTTATTTTGATCCAAATGATATGGACGCTGATTTAACTTTCATTGTTAATTTGTTTATCTTTCATGGAAGATTCTTTATCCAAAATGAAGTGGGCGGAGAACAAACACCTCTTCACATTATTTAAATAGAATTGAAATATTATTTTGAAATTATCAGTAAATGTAAAAACAAAAAAGCAATACGCACCACCATAAAAGTATTTAACAAATTGAAAATGAATCTTGATATGTAATATCCCTGTCTGTTAGGTTTATGCACTCTTGTTTGTATATCTGTTTTATATTGTGTTCATAATAATAAAATGAAAAAATATATAAAAACATTGTTGTTCCCATCGCTTTCATTTCCCTCTCCCATGCATCATCTTTCTGCTCCTGAGTGGCTCGCTTGTGGGCATGCTGGCAGGATATAGCAGCATTTTCGATTGTGCGTCAGGAATTCTGCATACAGTAGCACGTTTCTATGAAGGTGTGGTTATTCACAGGCAAATTGTTATATGCTATGGAGGTACATTTGTGTCTTTTTGTCGAGAGCAAAACCTTTTTTATTTTTTATCAAAAATAATTTCTGAAAGCAACTTTTTTCCAACACAAAGGAAGTCAAAGCGGACACCTAAGAAGATGGCATCTCAGGTGAGCAGCACTGGGCTGTATTGACGTATCGGAAAAATGACATCTGCTGCTTTAGATTGAATGGTCATATCTCAGTTATTGTTTTCTTTACTTTAAGAGAGTGAGCTGACCAAGGGGTCGAAAATGTAGATATTGCCAGATGTTCACTGTCTGAGGAACAGGCCGTGGAAGCTTTCTTGCTGGCAAAAGTGTCCATAACCAGAGGTAATTAAACAGCTCTGTGTTATTTTTCTCCTTCTCTGCCTGTCTTGTTGTACATGGAACCGGTCTAACATGCCTTAATTAAAAAAAACTTCAAACGTGACCTGCATCTACATTTATGATGAGTATTTCTGTTGAATAATGTGGATATGCAAAATCACTGGATGTTTTTGGAACTAGTGAATCTAATACGCCAATGTAAACTCATATTTTCTGATATAAATATGAACTTTATCAAACAAAACATGCATGTATTGTGTAACATGAAGTCCTATGAGTGTCATCTGATGAAGATTATCAAAGTTTAGTTAGTGATTAGTGATTCATTTATCTCTATATGTGTTTTTTCTCTCTCTCACTGGTTGGTAAAATTGGCTGTGTATGGTGACCTAAAATAATCGTTTTTGGTGCTTTCCCCGTAAATCCTATTTGAAATCGGACACTATGGTGGGATTAACAACAAGACTACCTTGAAAACGATATAAGATACATGTATGTTTGAGGAATTTTAATTATGAGATTTCTGTTCTTTTGAATATGGAGCCCTGTACTATCACTGGTTGTTGTTATATCGCTCCCGGTAACAGGATCTCAGTCATAAGAAGTAAGGGTCAGAGCAAAAATATCAGCCTTGGGGAAAGTTCCTGTAGTTAATCACCTGTTTCTCCCCAGAGGTCCATAGGTCATCCCTTTATACTATATGAAGCTAGTGCCTTACAGCTGTAGACTTATCAAGTACTTATCAACATTGGAGAGTGTCCTAGTCAACACACAGCTAAGTAGGATTGCCCTAGATATGACATTATACAAAATGCCATGATCAAGTCATTTAGCCAAGACCTGCCTACATTGCCAAGTTACTGCCTACATTGACCAGCCTGGACAACCAGATGACGGGTCCGGAATGACTATCCACATCAAGGACATCCCCTAACCCTTCTTGTGGTGGTATGCCGCCTGCAGAAATCCTATCAAGGTAAACCATCAGAAGGGGACTGCTACAATGATCAACAAATCAGGACAACCTGTGATCATTTTTATGTTAGGTTGCAACTTGCAAAATCCTTCCAAGATTTTACCAACCAGAGTGGGACTGTCATGACTGTCCTGGTGTGATCCAAATGGGCAGATCAGGTTTGCAATGAATAAACTTCCACCAGACACCCTCTCACCCGCAGAGGGGAGGAGGGAACTGGTGTGGGGGTTTTGACACCTCCACACCCCTTCGTAAACTAAGGTAGAAGAAGACTCTCCCCCTCCCTCTTCAAATGTGCAATGGAAAGTGCCTTTGTTTTCACAGATAGTTTTCCCGTCGAAAAAGATTCAAAACTGAATACTGGAACAATATTTCTAAAATAATAATTTGGAGAACGATCAGTAGGGAGGTATATAAAACTAATGTCATGTTGTTTTTTATTTTGTGATGTCATTAACAATGGTATTGACAAAATATTTTAAATTGGAAAGTATATCCCCTTCATCTGTCAAGTTTCCATCCAATATGTTGTGCATAAATATGAAAATGAACATATTTTTGTTAAGATAGGAATGTTAATTTAGGAGTCATAAGAGAACTTGCCATCATATATGCATACACATTAAGTAGCTACACCCCAAGTGAGGTCAGAGAGCATGTCAGTCTGATGGAACCATCCCCTTCGGCCAGAATACATAAAATAATTGCCCACAGAGAATACATTAGACCAGGAAACATGAGGAGGGAGCTACACATTTGAAATCTTCACCTCAACACGAGGTGAAGAAATAAACTCACCTTCCTTTAGACCAGAACATTGCCAAGATGCAGCTGTGCATGTAAAGTGGTCTGAATCCTGAACCCTGAATAATCAACACGAGATGTAGGCGATAAGATCATCCCACAGACAATCACTGGTACGGCTGATTAGCTGTCGTAAGTCAGATATTGAGATAAGCAAATCTAAGAGGGACCATCCTACAACTCTTCAAACCATTCCATCCTACTACGAGTCTCAAATCAATCTTCCAGAGTGAACAATAGTAGAAGAGATGGGTCGGGACCCTTTCAGACAAGCAGAGCCTGACAAACGTGCCGCTGAAAGGCCAACCCACATCCTTCCTAACTTCTTAGAGATAGGGGGCAGCATTTTCACTTTTGGATAAATAGCATGCACAATTTCAACTTCCTGCTACTCATGCCAGGAATATATTATATGCATATGATTAGTAGGTGTGGATAGAAAACACTATAAACACTCAATCATGTCTATGACTATAACAGAACTTATGTACCAGGCAAAACCCCAAGGATAAACTGTTCAGATTTTTTTTTGCCAAGGGAAATTAGATAGCGGCCATTTTACAATTCCTACGACTTCCACAGGATGTCACCAGTCTTTGGAATTAGGTTGAAGTTAATCATTGGTGAAACGAAGAAGAGGCACATCCTGGAACAACGTTACACTATTGATAGTTACGCAAGAGGGAAAATGGTGCATGTTTTGTTTACTTTCTCTATCGAATACAGTTTGCCCCGTCTACAATTTGATCAATTATTAACGTTTAAAAATACCTAAAGTTGTATTACAAAAGTAGTTTGAAATATTTTGGCAAAGTTTACAGGCAACTTTTGAAATGTTTTGTAGTGACGTTGTGTTTTGGAAAGCTGAATTTTTCTGGATCAAACCTGCTTTACAAATGGACAATTTGGGTATACATGGACGGAATTAATCTAAAAAAAGGACCAATTGTGATGTTTATGGGACATATTGGAGTGCCAACAAAGAAGCTTGTCAAAGGTAATGCATGTTTTATATTTTATTTCAGCGTTTTGTGTAGCGCCGGCTACACTAATTATTTTGTTTTACAACTCGTTCAGGTGGTTCAGGGGGGGTGCATGCTATCAGATAATAGCTTCTCATGCTTTCGCCGAAAAGCATTTTTAAAATCTGACATGTTGGCTGGATTCACAACGAGTGTATCTTTAATTGAGTACCCTGCATGTGTGATTTAATGAAAGTTTGAGTTTTAACGCGTTTTATTTGAATTTGGCGCTATGCATTTCCCGAGGCTATTGGCCACTTGAGACGCTAGTGTCTCACTATCCCTAAGAAGGCCTGGTGCCGACAGAGATAAACGGTGCACAAAAGCACTCACACGTAAATACATTCATGATGTTTTATTCCAAACGGGCGGCGGTTTGTGTGCACAGTATATGATTAATGTATACACAATAAGTGTCCCTTTCTCTCTCTCTCTTTCCCCACCTCCATCTCTGTTGTAAGAAGCTATCATATTGTCAGTCTGCTAGGAACCTTCTTCTCATTTAGTGCCTTGCAAAAGTATTCGGCCCCCTTGAACTTTTCAACCTTTTGCCACATTTCAGGCTTCAAACATAAAGATATAAAACTGTATTTTTTTGTGAAGAATCAACAACAAGTGGGACACAATCATGAAGTGGAACGACATTTATTGGATATTTCAAACTTTTTTAACAAATCAAAAACTGAAAAATTGGGCGTGCAAAATTATTAACTTGAGCAAAACAGAGATGCTTGTTCTAGGTCCCAAGAAACAAAGAGATTTTCTGTTGAATCTGAAAATTAACCTAGAAATAAAATATAAGTCATTTCTTACCTTTGACTAGCTTCCTTTATTGGCCCATAAACATCACAAATGGTCCTTTTGTTCAATTAATTATGTCGATATATATCCAAAAATGTACATTTATTTGGCGCGTTTGATCAGGAAAAACATTGCTTCCAACTTACGCAACGTCGCTACAAAATATCTCAAAAGTTACCTGTAAACTTTGCCAAAACATTTCAAACTACTTTTGTAATGCAACTTTAGGTATTTCTAAATGTATATAATCGACGGGATGATCTGTGTTTAATACAGGAGCAAAACAAACTGACGCAACTTTTCTGGTTACGCGCCTCTTTCAAAAGGTACACATGAAGTGACGCTCGTTCTGAGCTATGGTACTTCTTCATCACACAAAGGAAAAACCTCAACCAATTTCTACAAACTGGTGACATCCAGTGAAAACGGTAGGACCTGTAGGAAAGTCGATTAGAAATCTGGATTACCCATGAAAACATGTCCTCTGGGTTTCGCCTGGTAAATAAGTTCTGTTATACTCACAGACATGATTCAAACAGTTTTGAGTGTTTTCTATCCAATACTAAAAATAATATGCATATATTAGGATCTGGGATAGAGTAGGAGGCAGTTCAGTTTGGGCACACTATTTATCCAAAAGTGAAAATGCCGCCCCCTACCCCAAACAGGTTAAGTCTTAACTGAAGACCCATCTCTTCAGTAGGTCCTGTGATTTAGTGTCGTCTGGCCCAGGAGTGTGAAGGTGAACGGAAAGGCACTGGAGCAACGAACTGCCCTTGCTGTCTCTGGCTGGCCGGTTCCCCTCTCACCACTGGGATTCTCTGCCTCTAAACCTATTACAGGGGCTGAATCCCTGGCTTACTGGTGCTCCTCCATGCCGTCCCTAGGAGGGGTGCGTCACTTGTGTGGGTGGAGTCACTGACACGATCTTCCTGTCCGGGTTGTGTCCTGTGTGAATTTGGGTATGCTCTCTCTAATTCTCTCTCTTTCTCTCTTTTCTTTCTTTCTCTCTCTCAGAGGTCCTGATTCCTAGGACCATGCCTAGGACTACCTGGCAGTGCTACTGCTCCAGTTTCAACTGTTCTGCCTGCGGCTATGGAACCTGTTCACCGGACGTGCTACTTGTCCCAGACCTGCTGTTTTCAACTCTCTGGAGACAGCAGGTGCAGTAGAAATACTCTGAATGATTGGCTATGAAAATCCAATTGACATTTACTCCTGAGGTGCTTACCTGTTGCACCCTCAACAACCACTTTGATTATTATTATTTGACCCTGCTTGTCATCTATGAACATTTGAACATCTTGGCCATGTTATGTTATAATCTCTACCCGGCACAGCCAGAAGAGGACTGGCCACCCCTCATAGCCTTGTTCCTCTCTGTGTTTCTTCCTAGGTTCTGACCTTTCTAGGGAGTTTTTCCTAGCCACCATGCTTCTATACCTGCATTGCTTGCTGTTTGGGGTTTTAGGCTGGGTTTCTGTACAGCACTTTGTGACATCAGCTGATGTAAGAAGAGCTTTATAAATGCATTTGAAATTTGAGAATGAATTTGAAATTCAGAGATAGTAACTCTTTAAAAAACCTCTTCCGTGGTGCCACAAATTCCTAATGAGTTAAATGTTACATTATTCATTTAAATCAGGTTTCAATTAACCATATTTAATTGATTAAATAATTAAGTAATCCGATTAATATAAGTAAAGTCACGACAGGGTACATCGATAGTTATGATTGATTGGTTTTACAGTCCTAACTCAATTTATAGGAATACAACCCTTTCCACATTATACAAATGCCACATTGTTGACCATTCAATACTTTTTTTGATGAATCCTGGGTCTCATTCAGATTGTTTGAAAATATTTTTAGACTAAACTATCTGATGTTTGCTCATAATGCTGTCGATTTACTTGCTTTGCCACCAGTAGTTGTAGCCAAGACTGACTTCCGATAGGTACTTAGCACAGTAGGAGGCAGTTCCTTCTCTTGCTCGAACAAACAAGAAAAATTCCCTGCTGTTTCTACTTCGAGAATAACAATTATCGTCAGTGGCAGAGAATTTGAGCCAATCAGAGAGCATGAACCACCACTTGGGGGAGCCAACAGAAGTGGCAATATATAGGTCATAAATGTTGGTGTAATCTGCCCCCTTTTCATGAGAATTGTTCTAAGTCAAACAATAAAGCTGCATAATATACTGCTCAAAAAAATAAAGGGAACACTAAAATAACACATCCTAGATCTTAATGAAATAAATATTCTTATGAAATAGTTTTTTCTTTACATAGATGTATGTGCTGACCTCCCTACTACGCCTGGGCATGCTCCTGATGAGGTGGCGGATGGTCTCCTGAGGGATCTCCTCCCAGACCTGGACTAAAAGCATCCGCCAACTCCTGGACAGTTTGTGGTGCAACGTGGCATTGGTGGATGGAGCGAGACATGATGTCCCAGATGTGCTCAATTGGATTCAGGTCTGGGGAACGGGTGGGCCAGTCCATAGCATCAATGCCTTCCTCTTGCAGGAACTGCTGACACACTCCAGCCACATGAGGTCTAGCATTGTCTTGCATTAGGAGGAACACCGTGCCAACCGCACCAGCATATGGTCTCACAAGGGGTCTGAGGATCTCATCTTGGTACCTAATGGCAGTCAGGCTACCTCTGGCGAGCACATGGAGGGCTGTGCGGCCCCCCAAAGAAATACCACCCCACACCATGACTGACCCACCGCCAAACCGGTCATGCTGGAGGATGTTGCAGGCAGCAGAACATTCTTCACGGCGTCTCCAGACTCTGTCACGTCTGTCACGTCCTCAGTGTGAACCTGCTTTCATCTGTGAAGAGCACAGGGCGCCAGTGGCGAATTTGCCAATCTTGGTGTTCTCTGGCAAATGCCAAACATCCTGCACGGTGTTGGGCTGTAAAGCACAACCCCCACTTGTGGACTTCGGGCCCTCATGGAGTCTGTTTCTGACCGTTTGAGCAGACACATGCACATTTGTGGCCTGCTGGAGGTCATTTTGCAGGGCTCTGGCAGTGCCCCTCCTGCTCCTCCTTGCACAAAGGCGGAGGTAGCGGTCCTGCTACTGGGTTGTTGCTCTCCTACGGCCTCCTCCATGTCTCCTGATGTACTGGCCTGTCTCCTTGTAGCGCCTCCATGCTCTGGACACTACGCTGACAGACACAGCAAACTTTCTTGCCACAGCTCACATTGATGTCCCATTCTGGATGAGCTGCACTACCTGAGCCACTTGTGTGGGTTGTCGACTCCGTCTCATGCTACCACTAGAGTGAAAGCACCGCCAGCATTCAAACGTGACCAAAACAACAGCCAGGAAGCATAGGAACTGAGAAGTGGTCTGTGGTCACCACCTGCAGAACCACTCCTTTATTGGGGGTGTCTTGCTAATTGCCTATAATTTCCACCTGTTGTCTCTTCCATTTGCACCACATCATGTGAAATTTATCAGTGTTGCTTTCTAAGTGGACAGTTTGATTTCACAGAAGTGTGATTGACTTGGAGTTACATTGTGTTGTTTAAGTGTTCCCTTTATTTTTTTTGAGCAGTGTACATGTTTTATCTTGAGCAAATCTATTTTACATCTAGCTAAGGAGGTTTGAGCTTGAAGGATATATTTCTTAGGTTCAGTTTTATAATGCAAACATGATTGATAGTTTGCTAACTGACACAATCAGTCACACACACTTCATATGGAAGTGTGTGTGCAGCACAATACACACAACACTACATTTTTTACCAAACTAGCTATCTAGAAAGATGATCCCTTGCTGACAGTGCCAGTTCGCATGCTAAACACGACATTGTTGAGGAAGAGCTTGTAAGCAAGCATTTCACTGAATTGTATACACCTGTTGTATCCTGTGCACGTGACAAATACACTTTTATTTGATTAGATATATCCCTCACCAACACAAGAACCATGTTGAGATAACATTCATTCCGTTAGTAGGTCCACTGAAAATTCAACTGAATGACAGAGAAGGGAGCACATTTAGTCTACCAAGGTAACAATTTTGAGTGGCAAGTCTAGGCAAGTCAGTTAAGAACAAATTCTTATTTTCAATGACAGCTTAGGAACAGTGGGTTAACTGCCTGTTCAGGGGCAGAATGACAGTTGTACCTTGTCAGCTCAGGGGTTTGAACTTGCAACCTTCTGGTTACTAGTTCAATGCTCTAACCACTAGGCTACCCTGCCGCCACAGGGTAGGTAGCCTACTATATCTTAGTTTGCTAACTGTATTCCCTTGATTTCAATGACCAGGATATTCTTGCAATCAAAACATGCAACTTCTTTCACTCCAATATAGTAGGTGGTAGGCCTACAATAGAGAGCAGAACTTCAGAAATGTATACTGAATTCCGTGGCTAACCAGATGGCCATATAATCTTAATGGCACTATTTTAAAAGAACATTATTACATTGGGCTGAGAATCATTTTTAATTTAGCTGTGTTCTGCTACAGTAATGGAAATCTGTTCATTCTCATTTCCATTTCATATTTTACGTAGCAGTCTTACAATATCTTCTTGATGTACAACAAGCACAAAGATAATCAAGTATATCATGGAACATCTGCCTTCACGGCATGTGAGGTCCATAAAGAGATGGCTGGTTTAGTTTTGAACAAAGATAATTGCACTTGTGCATTTGTTGCCAGCTTCACTCGGGTGGTAGAATATATATTTTTTATTCCTCAATGTTTTATGAATGAACAGATGTTATTAAGATTAAGACTATCTTCCACCCTCCCTCAATATCATAGGGTACCTAAAGCTCTACAAAATAAAGCAGAACAAGGATCATCCATACAGTAGCACTTATTTTCAAATCTGTTGTAATCCTGTGTCAGTTAATACTGGGCAGAGGGGTATACCACACTACCATTTCCTGCTTGCTAAAATTAGAATATTTAGCCTAATGTCAGTTTATGGAATGTGTGGAGAATCATTGTACTAAAGCACTGTGAAATATCTTTTCAATAACAACAAATATTGTACTTTCAGCTGTTTGAAGCTGAAAGTAAAAGACACAAAAACTAAACTTGTGCACATAGAACAGATCTAAGACTTGCTTTCAATGAGAATGACGGCTCTATAACAAAAATATGTGAATTTGGTCAGATGCGACCCAAAAGTTACATAATGCAGCTTGAAGAAAGCTGAAATTGGATATGTTAGTTTGATTGTTAATTAGTCCATGCACATTTCAAGCCTTACTGAAATACTAATTTCGGGAACATTTAGGCAAGTTAGCTGGCTAACTCATTGATACTGCTAGTAATACCCCTCTGAAAAAATAAAGTCAATCATCTTGTGGATATTAGTAATCTTCATCTCTTAGTAGCCACTGACCAGGGGCAAAGTTGGTTTTATCACCTGTTCAAACCTACTCATCTCCACCACACTATCAAATCTCAGGGATTGTCTCCATTGATCAATATCTGGCTTGAGCTAAATGCAAACACCTCATTCAAACTATATCTTATATACTGTGACAGTATCCAGGTTTGGCAGCATTGTAGAAGCCATTCACTAAGCCAACAAAATACTGCTGTAAACATGGCACGCCACCTGCTTTTATTGTTCTATAAATCATTGTACAAGTAGCTTCAAAATCAGATCAAGTTGTATTAGTCGCGTACACATATTTTGTAGATGTTATTGTAACACCCTGATCTGTTTCACATGTCTTGTGCTGGTCTCCACGCCCCAACAGGTGTCTCCCAATTTCCCCCTTGCATTCATACCTGTGTTTTCTGTGTGTCTGTTGCCAGTTCGTCTCATCAAGCGTGTTTTTTCCCGTACTCCTGTCCTCTTTAGTCCTTGTTTTCTAGTTCTTCTGGTTTTGACCTTTCTGCCTGCCCTCACCCTCACCTTGAGCCTGCCTGCTTTTCTGTACCACACCTTGGTGGAACACCATGAGCATGCCGTCAGTGCACTGTTGGAACAAATCTGCAGACTATCTATTAGGCAGAAAGCCACAACGAAAGCCTCCCAGACACTCAGTAACCCCGCTATCAGCGGTACTTCTCCCCAGCCTACCCCAGCTTCCGGAGAACCCTGCATACCTCCTCCGTAGCGCTACGCTGGGGATCCTGGAACCTGCCGGGAATTTCTCTTCCACCGCTCCCTCATTTTCGAGCTGCAGCCCTCTTAATTTCCGTCGGACCGTTCAAAGATAGCGTATCTTATAAGGTTGATGTCCGGAAGGGCACTCGTATGGGCTACGGTGGTGTGGGAGAAACAATCCACCGTTTGCCTTAGTCTGGAGGATTTCATGGCGGAAAGGAAGATTTTTGACTGTTGTCTGGGAGAGAGGCGGCTTGGAAGCTACTTCAACTCTGTCAAGAATTAAGGAGGAGCTTGCAGCCCGGGAGCTGCCATTGGACCTTGACTCTCTCATAGCCTTGACCATAAGGATCGATGGGCGACTATGGTAATGCAGTAGGGAGAGGAGGTCTGTTCCAAGGCACACGTGCCCGTCCACAGATTTCCCCTCGCCTCTGAAGAACCACGGAAATCTCCAATGCCTGCACTCCCGAGAGAACCCGAGTTCCTTCAGAAATCACAGAGGACTATCGATTCATCTCCTCCGGCGCCCATGCAACTGATCAGGGCTAGATTGTCCCGAGGTGCATAGTATGGTTCTCAATCAGAGGCAGGTGTCATTAGTTGTCTCTGATTGAGAATCATACTTAGGTAGCCTGGGTTTCACTGTGTGTTTGTGGGTGATTGTTCCTGTCTCTGTGTTTGCACCAGATAGGGCTTTCTTGTTTTGTTGTGTTCGTGTTTATCTTTGAATTAAACAAGAATCAGAATGACCACGCTGCGCTTTGGTCCGCCTCTCCGTCAATGGAAGAAATCCCTTACAGAATCACCCACCACAACAGGACCAAGCGGCGTGGTGAAAAGCAGCAACAGCAGGAGAGGCAGCAATGTCTGGACTACACAACTTGGGAGGAGATAGACAGGTGGGCGTTCGACCCAGGGAGAGTGCCGGAGCCCGCCTGGGATTCGATGGAGCAGTGCAAGGAAGGTTACAGGAGAATGAGGTTGCGAAGCCAGCACGGCAGTGCGACAGGTACGAGAGGCAGCCCCAATTTCTTTGGGGGGGGGGCACACGAGGAGTGGGGCTAAGCCAGGTAGCAGACCTGAGCTCACTCGTCGTGCTTATTATAAGCAGCGCGTTACTGGGCAGGCACCGTGTTATGCGATTAAGCGCACGGTGTCGCCAGTACGTGTCCATAGCCCGGTGCGCTATTGGGCAGCCCCCGAGAGTGTCATGCGAGTGCGGGCATCGAGCCAGGGCGTATGGTGCCTGCTCAGCGGGTCTGGTCGCCGGTAAGCAGTTTTGGTCCAGGGTATCCTGCGCCGACTCTGCGTGCTGTGTCTCCGGGTCGCTGGGAGGGTGCAGTGCGTCCTCTGCCTGCGCTCCGCTCGTGCCGGGCAAATGTGGGAGTGGAGCCTAAGGGAGAGGTGCACGTAGTAAGCACTAGATCTCCCATGCTTACCCACAGCCCGGTTCAACCTGTGCCTGCACTCTGGAGGGTCCGGGCTAGAGTAGTTGTCCAGCCTGGGAAAGTGGTGCCAAGGCTGCGCACCAGAGCTCTAGTGCTCCCCCACAGCCCGGTCCTTCAGGTGCCTCCTCCTAACACCAAGCCTCATGAGGGTCTCCCCAGCCTGGTGGTTCCGGTGGCAGCCCCACGCACCAGGCTGTCTCTCTGTCTGAATAATTTGAATGAATAATTTTGCACGCCCAACTTTTCAGTTTTTGATTTGTTAAAAACGTTTGAAATATCCAATAAATGTCGTTCCACTTCATGATTGTGTCCCACTTGTTGTTGATTCTTCACAAAAAATACAGTTTTATATCTTTATGTTTGAAGCCTGAAATGTGGCAAAAGGTCGCAAAGTTCAAGGGGGCCGAATACTTTCGCAAGGCACTGTATATGTTCTTTCTTGAGCAGGGGGACATTGCGGGCGTTGCAGGATTTCAGTCCTTCAAGGCGTAGTGTAACCAATTGTTTTCTTGGTGACTATGGTCCCAGCTACCTTGAAATCATTGACAAGATCCACCTGTGTAGTTCTGGGCTGATTCCTCACCGTTCTCATGATCATTGCAACTCCACGAGGTGAGATCTTGAGCCCCAGGTGAGAGCATGGAGCCCCAGGCCGAGGGAGATTGACAGTTATTTTGTGTTTCGTCCACTTGCGCATAATCGCACCAACTGTTGTCTCCTTCTCACCAAGCTGCTTGGCGATGGTCTTGTAGCCCATTCCAGCCTTGTGTAGGTTTATAATCTTGTCCCTGACATCCTTGGAGAGCTCTTTGGTCTTGGCCATGGTGGAGAGTTTGGAATCTGATTGATTGATTGCTTCTGTGGACAGGTGTCTTTTATACAGGTAACAAACTGAGATTAGGAGCACTCCCTTTAAGAGTGTGCTCCTATTCTCAGCTCATTACCTGTATAAAAGACACATGGGAGCCAGAAATACTTCTGATTGAGAGGGGGTTAAATACTTATTTCCCTCATTAAATTGCAAATCAATTTATAACATTTTTGACATTTACATTTACATTTAAGTCATTTAGCAGACGCTCTTATCCAGAGCGACTTACATGCTTTTTTCTGGATTTTTTTGTTGTTATTCTGTCTCTCACTGTTCAAATGAACCTACCATTAACATTATAGACTGATCATTTCTTTGTCAGTGGGCAAATGTTCAAAATCAGCAGGGGATCAAATATTTTTTTCCCTCACTGTGTGTGTGTATATATATATATATATATATATATATATATATATATATATATATATATATATAATGTGTATGGACAGTATAGAAACGGTGTGTACAGCAGTAGCTATATAGAATGAGCCTTGACTAGAATACAGTATACATATGAAGTGGGTAAGAACCAGTAGGCAAACATTATTAAAGTGACCAGTGTTCAATGACTATGTACATAGGGCAGAAGTCTCTAAAGTTAAGGGATGAGCACCGGTTGGTAGCCAGCTAGTAACACTGACTAAAGTTCAGGTTAGGTTACTGACCAGAGTCTGGCTAGTGGTGACTATTTAACAGTCTAATGCTGGAAATATAAGCTGTTTTTCAGACTCTTGGTCCCAGCTTTGATGCACCTGTACTGTCTCCGCCTTTTTTAAATTATTTTTTATTTCACCTTTATTTAACCAGGTAGGCAAGTTGAGAACAAGTTCTCATTTACAATTGCGACCTGGCCAAGATAAAGCAAAGCAGTTCGACACATACAACAACATGGAGTAAAACAAGCATACAGTCAATAATACAGTAGAAAAATAAGTCATATATATATATATATATATATATATATATATATATATATATATAGCCTACTAGATGGTATTGTGGTGAACAGGCCGTTACACGGTGGCTGATGATCTTATTGTGACACTGTGGGCTGTAGATTTCCTGGAGTGCAGGCAAGCTAAAATGCAAGTTCAGTTTGCAATGAAATTATTCAAATATTACATTTTTATATGCCTAATTACAAGTCAACAACAATTGGACTACTTTTACCAATCCTGAATTTATGTTCTTATCATCCTGATCCATTAATCACCTGAGGACACAGCACTGGGAATCCAGCATTTTTTAGTCTGGAAGATGCTAAGGAGTGAGTCAGGGTAGAAAATAGAGAGCCAGAACTCCGAGGCCCAAAGAGGGAGAGAAGGAGATTCATTACCTTCCTCATCAATCATCTTCGCCTGATGAAACTGTTCTTGCCCAAAGCAGCTCCTCTGGCTCAGACATGTGGGGCTGGCATAAATCCTGCAGTCAGGTCCCTGTAATAGAAGTGGAGGTAGATTATATGGTGCAAAATTAATTGCCACCTCCGCTCGGATACTTTGGAGAAAGGTAGAATATACTTCGATGTCTGTTTTTTGGGGGGGCAATATTTAGTACTCCACTGTAAAACATTTCCAGTTAAATTTAAAGTAAATTATAATCCATTTTACGGTCCCAAAAATGTTACAATAATCTAATGTACAGTATATTACCAGATGTACTCATTCGGGGACATATTACCCAGTGTTCTTGGCAAATTTTCGTGTTTACATGTTTACATTTCCATTTGTCATTTAGCGGGCACACTTGTCCTTAGCAGCTTACGTTCAGTGCATTCAGTGCATTCAAGGTTGAAATATTCACGGTAAGTTGATGCCAAAGCAATGAAATACAGCACAATACAGTAACAGTGACTATTAAACTGTAAGAAAATAATTTCTACAGTACTTTTCATTTAATTACAAGGGCTTAGAGCAAGCAGGTTGGTTGAAGCATTTGCATATAACAGCATATTACTGAATACTAGGTGTTTTATATCACATGCACTTCTAGAGGTCTAAACAAAGCCTTCCAAACTGGCTGTTATTACAGGGCAAAACAGCCGAAATGCACATCAGCAAATATTAGGGATGTGCAGTTCGCAAATTATTTGTAATTTTTGAAAGACTCTTAACTGAATCGAGAGTTCTGATATGTTTTTCTGAGTGACTTGTTCATTTTAGTCATTAGTTTGACCTACTGGCCGCAAGGACTCCTACAGAAGGATTAATACACACTCATCCAGCTCAGCGGCTCTATAGACATGTTCCGACCACCAAGCACCAACTGGATGTAATATGCGCACTGGGAAATAGATCATGAGCATAGATAAGAAAAATACATGTTTAGATAATTTATTGCATGGTGCAAGAATGTATTAATGGGACAGCTTTGTAGAACCAAAACATACACAGCCTCTGCTCAACAAACTCGAACTCAAGAACATTTGAGGGGCTACAGTTGCGTAAACGACTTATCACCCTCACAGCAGTCAAGCAATGCATTCCACCAACAGTTGTCTCCAGTATAGTCCAGTTGTGGCAACAACTAGACCTTGTTTAAAACATATCAAGAACTAATCGTATTTGTATGCCTAGCTACATTTTTTATTAATTATGGTAATCTACTGTATTCAGTTTATACTGTATCATACTGTTGATTAACCTCTCTGAACCACCCATACCGGATCCGGGATAATTGTCATCAGCAACCCTGAATAGCATAGTGCCACAGTCAAATAATCTTACTAGAAAATATTCATATTCATGAAATCACAAGTGCAATATTGCATAACACAATTTAGCCTTTTGTTAATCAACCGGTTGTCTCAGATTTTGAAATTATGCTTTATAGCGAAAGCAATACAAGTGTTTGTGTAAGTTTATCGATCGCTCGACAAAACAATAAGTACACTTAGCATCAGGTAACTTGGTCACGAAAATCAGAAAAGCAATCAAATTAATCGTTTACCTTTAATGATCTTCGGATGTTTTCACTCACGAGACTCTCAGTTAGACAACAAATGTTCCTTTTGTTCCATAAAGATATTTTTTATATCCAATACCTCCGTTAGTTTGGTGCGTTATGCCCAGGAATCCACCTGAAAGAGCGGTCACGACAACGCAGACAAAAATTCCAAATTATATCCATAATGTCCACAGAAACATGTCAGATGCTTTTTATAATCAATCCACGGGGTGTTTTTCAAATATCTATTCAAATAATATATCAACTTGGCTTTTCAATATGACCGGGAGTAACAATGGCCGCCATTCTCTTTTGCGCACAATTCACACAGAGCCCCCACATATCCACTTACGCAATGTGGTCGTTCACGCTCATTCTTCAAAATAAAAGCCTGAAACTATGTCTCAAGACTTTTGACACCTTGAGGAAGCAGGAAAAGGAATCTGGTTGATATCCCTTTAAATGGAGCAATGGGAGGCTATGGAACATGGCATTTTCAAAATACAAGCTACTTCCTGGTTTGATTTTTCTCAGGGTTGCCTCAACCTAGCCTATGAATGAAGGTTTACAACGTAGGTGCACACAGGTCAAGAGAATGATTTGACGTGACAGACATTGACACATGGAGAGAAAGTGACACATTCAGTACCGCCTTGTACACTCTTGCTTTCATCTAGCATCTAGCTGATCTAGGGTGAAATCGTTAGTCCAACAGTTGCAATTGAGTTTCTATTGGACAAATTCAGGTGTATTTATCCCCGTTTGCTTCCCTTTAAAAAATGGTTTTCAACAGAATCGGTGGAAGAAATACACTGCCTATCACACACAAACAGTTTCTTTTATAGCCACATACAAACAGCTTTTTGTATTACTTTTCGCATCTACGCGCTCTCCTCTCACCTTTTCCCTGTACTTGTGGACTTTAATGCACAACACATCTGACCAGGCGAAAAGCCAAACCTTCATATCATAACCGCTACACACAGCCTATATCATTGTCACCATGTTAGCTAAAGTAACGTTATAGTCAACATAACTAATAGAACTAATGCATTAGTAAAACCACTACAATCAAGGCAGTACAGTGTACAGTCAGTAAGCAGTGACACCAGTGGGCCCCGGTGGCAATAAATTAGTAAAACCAAAAGCTTACTTTGACTTGGAAGAATTCCAGCGTTGGATAGTCATAGCCAGCTAGCTAAAATAGCATCCCTCTGAGTCAGGTGTTTGAGTAGGCTAAACTAGCTAGCTGCATTTCCTAGCGAAGTAGCTACGTGAAACTGAAAGTTTTTTTTTTTTTTACAAAATGTATCTCGCTCATCCATTTTTTAAGAAATTAATTTGTTCAAAACTCTTCAACTAAGGGTAACTTTTCAAATGCTTCAATATTTACATTTGTTTTATTTACTGAAGAGGATGGTGCTCCCCTGATGAGGTGCACCATTAATGGTTTACGACGCCAGGACAGCGGAGTCAATCACCACCTTCCGGAGACACCTGAAACCCCACCTCTTTAAGGAATACCTAGGATAGGATAAGTAATCCTTCTCACCCCCCTTTAAGATTTAGATGCACTATTGTAAAGTGACTGTTCTACTGGATGTCATAAGGTGAATGCACCAATTTGTAAGTCGCTCTGGATAAGAGCGTCTGCTAAATGACTTAAATGTAATGTAAATGTAAATGTTTACATTAATACCTTACAGTGCCTTCAGACAGTTAACACCCCTTGAATGTTACAGCCTGAATTTAAAAAAAATATTTTTTTTGTGTCACTGATACAATACTCCATAATGTCAAAGTGGTATTATGTAGTATTTAGAAACGTTTACAAATTAATTTAAAAAATAATAGCCTTGAGTCAATAAGTATTCAATCATTTTGTTATAATAAGCCTAAATAAGTTAAAAAGCAGTAAAAATGTGCTTAACAAGTCACATAATAAGTTGCATGGAATCACTTTGCATGGACTCTCTGTACCCCACACATACAAATACTTGTAAGGTCCCTCAGTCGAGAAGGGAATTTCAAAGACAGATTCAACCACAAAGACCAGGGAGTTTTTCCAATGCCTCGCAAAGAAGGGCACCTATTAGTAAATGGGTAAACATTTTAAATGGCAGACATCCCTTTGAGCATGGTGAAGTTATTAATTACACTTCGGATGGTATATCAATACACTCAATCACTACAGATAATACAGGCATCCTTCCAAAATCAGTTGCCAGAGAGGAACTGTTCTAAAGTCACCATTGGCCTCATGGATTTAACATGCCAGAAGAAGTCAGTGTCAGAGACTGTTGTTATTCCTTGCCATGCAACAGAGAGCAACGAGGACTGTGATATTAACACAGTTTTCATTTGATTTTTTTAAAAGCTGGCAATCATGAACAACAGAACATTTCTTCACAAATGTCCTGCCAGGAAAATATTTTGGGAATGTGGTGCCAACATTAATGAAACGGATCAAATACACATAAACAAATACACACCAACAGCCGGTGTAGACGACGCTGTGTTGTCAGGACGATGCCAGGAATAATGAAATGGCTAGATATCTACCAACTTGTGTTTTGGAATGGGTCAGAAAATGATACTGTAAAGAACATTCCCGCAATGACACGCCTCAAGGAAAGAGAAAAAACAAATGGGGGAATGTCATGAAAATGGGATTTTTTTTGTGTGGGTGTTTTAGTAATGAAAAGGCTATTATTGTTCAGGTCCCTTTTGGACTGGAACATCAGTTAATGTGTCAAATCTCACCGAGCTCAGGGAGAAGTGAATAGATGTGGTTTTGAATCTCTTTTGTCGAGTTTGTGGCAAGAGTCTAAATATTTGAAAATGTGTCGTATGTTTTGTGTAAATTGCCAGAGTTGTAATTGTGATTTTGTTCAATTTGCTTTGCCCCTGTATTCATTTTCCCATAAATTGTACCCTTTGTGTAATCGGAGGAGGAATTATATTTATAATTAAAGGGGTTGTATGAGGCCAGGAATATTGGCTTCTGAGGTGAAAGGTTGTTTTGAGTCACACATACGACATTCAGTTTGAGTCGCACACAAGGGACTGAGGCAGTCAGACACTCTTGAACTGCACACTTAATGAATATATAACCTGCCAGCTGTGTGTGTGTGTGTCTGAAAACTAAGAACTGGACTAACCCTCCTGTTCTGTTCGTTTCAGGTTAATTAATTCTGTGTTCCCCATTATAGCTGATTAGAAATCCATAATAATACATATATTAACACCTAATGTTGTGTTAGATCTTTTTAGCAACTTATGCTCTTGTGAACAGTACATGTTTTGAACTTATATTTGCTATTTATGGCCTGTAGGCCTCATTGACCTGAGCTCATTCAACTCGTTTTTGAGTAAAAAAAGCAGAATGTATGGATTATTTTGGCTATAACAAATACTCAGATGAAACATATTGTGCTATTTATCACAGACTACTTTGTGTCAAAGTTTAACAAGGACTCTCTCCTCCTCACCAGTGTCATGATCAAAGACAAGATCAAGAGCCTCACATACAGTATATTGTTTGGTCATTGTGCTGCCGCAGAATGAATTGTGAGCAAGGCCTCAAAAAAGCTTTAAAGCTTTAAATACAAGAGCTGCGAGTTATTTATATATTATTGAAACAATGTTGCGATTGTTTGTGAGAATGCCAACAGATGTGGTTACAGTGGGGGAAAGATTCTATTGGTTCCTGTGGGGGTTGCCATGGAAGCCAAGAAGGGGAGTGAGGTGTGTGTGTGTGTGTGTGTGTGTGTGTGTGTGTGTGTGTGTGTGTGTGTGTGTGTGTGTGTGTGTGTGTGTGTGTGTGTGTGTGTGTGTGTGTGTGTGTGTGTGTGTGTGTGCGCTCAAACACACATGTATGTGGGGGTCTGGGAGATGAAGTGTGTAGTCTCACCCATTAATTTCTAATGACCGGTCATTTTTGACCGGGAACACCACAGGTTTACAAAAGTTAAATAAAACACTGAAAATGTCATGAAAATCAAAATGTATTTTGTGTGTTCAGATTCCCTGTGTGGACAAAGTCATGGAACCTTATGACAATCAGATAAAATTAACTATACTTTTCAGAGAGAAAACATGGAAATCGGTCCAATTCGACCAGAACACAGCAGGAGGGTTATAAAATTGACTGCTGAATGGATCTTCTGATTTCAAAAGTAATTTGTGCTTCATATGGACTTGAGGATTTCACACAGTTTTAAAAATACAACAATTTTACAGACACAAATGAAAATTGTATCATAATCTTCAGATAATGGTGTAGCGTGTCCAAAATAAAATCAAATATTCAATGTTAAATGCAGGAATCAGGAAGCCCAGAAAGGTTCCAACTTACGAGAAGTCTATGTCAGTGGTTCCCAAACTTTTTATGGTCCCGTACCCCTTCAAACATTTAACCTCCAGCTACATACCCCCTCTAGCATCAGGGTCAGTGCACTCTCAAATGTTGGTTTTGCCATCATTGTAAGCCTGCCACACACACACACACACACACACACTATACGATACATTTATTAAAAACTTCTTAGGGCTGGGGGCAGTATTGAGTAGCTTGGATGAATAAGGTGCCCAGAGTAAACTGCCTGCTCCTCAGTCCCAGTTGCTAATATATATACATAGTGTTAGTATATTTGGATAGAAAACACTCTGAAACTGTTTGAATGATGTCTGTGAGTATAACAGAACTCATATGGCAGGCAAAAACCTAAGAAAAGATCCAACCAGGAAGTGGGAAATCTGAGGTTGGTCGTACTCAGATTATTGCATGGTTTGCTTTTTCCATAAAGCTTTTTTGAAATCTGACATAGCGGTAGCATTAAGGAGAAGTGTATCTAAAGTTCCATGTATAACAGTTGTATTTCTGTAAATTGATGTGGCTCTCTGCAAAATCACCGGATGTTTTTGGAACTACTGAACATAACGCGCCAATGTATACTGAGATTTTTTGACATAACTATGAACTTTATCGAACAAAACATACAGGTATTGTGTAACATGTAGTCCTATGAGTTTCAACTGATGAAGATCATCAAAGGTTAGTGATTAATTCTCTCTCTAACTCTGATTTTTGTGACTCCTCTCTTTGGCTGGAAAAATGGCTGTGTTTTCCTGTGACTTGGCTCTGACCTAACACAATCGTTTGTGGTGCTTTCGCCGTAAAGCCTATTTGAAATCGGACACTGTGGTTGGATTAACAAGAAGTGTATCTTTAAAATGGTGTGAAATACTTGTATGTTTGAGGAATTTTAATTATGGGATTTCTGTTTTGAATTTGGCGCCCTGCACTTTCACTGGCTGTTGTCATATCAATCCTGTTGGCGGGATCTCAGCCATAAGAAGTTTTAAACATAAGAATGAGTGTGAGTTTGTCACAACCCGGCTCGTGTGAAGTGATAACAAGCTCTTATAAGACCAGTGCACAAATAATAATATCATTATAATCAATTTTGCTCTTTATTTGTTCATTGAAAATTGTGAATAACTTAATGAGAAGGGTGTGCTTGAAAGGATGCACATAACTCTGCAATGTTGGGTTGTATTGGAGAGTCTCAGTCTTTTATCATTTTCCACACACAGGCTGTGCCTGTATTTCGTTTTCATGCTAGTGAGGGCCGAGAATCAACTCTCATATAGGTACATGGTTGTGAAGGGCATCAGTGCGATTTGCCAAGAGAAGATACTCTGAGGGCAGCCCAATCCAGAAATCTGGCAGTGGCTTCTGATTCAGTTCAATATTGATGAGGATATCTTGGTCAGATATCGGTAAGTGGATTGGAGGCAGGTCATGAAAATGCCTTCCTAACCATCTTAAATAAGCATGCCCCATTCAAGAAATGTAGAACCAGGAACAGATATAGCCCTTGGTTCTCCCCAGACCTGACTGCCCTTAACCAACACAAAAACATCCTATGGCGTTCCGCATTAGCATCGAACAGCCCCCGTGATGGGAAGCTAGAAACCATTATGCACAGGCAGTTAGAAAAGCCAAGGTTAGCTTTTTTCAAGCAGAAATTTGCTTCCTGCAACACTAACTCAAAAAAGTTCTGGGACACTGTAAAGTCCATGGAGAATAAGAACACCTACTCCCAGCTGCCCACTGCACTGAAGATAGGAAACACTGTCACCACTGATAAATCCACCATAATTGAGAATTTCAATAAGCATTTTTCTACAGCTGGCCATGCTTTCCAGCTGGCTACTCCTACCCCGGTCAACAGCACTACACCCCCCACAGCAACTCGCCCAAGTCTTCCCCATTTCTCCTTCTCCCAAATCCAGTCAGCTGATGTTCTGAAAGAGCTGCAAAATCTGGACCCCTATAAATCAGCCGGGCTAGACCATCTGGACCCTTTCTTTCTAAAATGATCTGCCGAAATTGTTGCCACCCCTATTACTAGCCTGTTCAACCTCTCTTTTGTGTCATCTGAGATTCCCAAAGATTGGAAAGCAGCTGCGGTCATCCCCCTCTTCAAAGGGGGGGACACTCTTGACCCAAACTGCTACAGACCTATATCTATTCTACCCTGTCAACAAACAGATTATCGACCATTTCGAATCCCACCATACCTTCTCTGCTATGCAATCTGGTTTCAGAGCTGGTCATGGGTGCACCTCAGCCACGCTCAAGGTCCTAAACGATATCTTAACCGCCATTGATAATAAACATTACTGTGCAGCCGTATTCATTGATCTGGCCAAGGCTTTCGACTCTGTCAATCACCACATCCTCATCGGCAGACTCGACAGCCTTGGTTTCTCAAATGATTGCCTCGCCTGGTTCACCAACTACTTCTCTGATAGAGTTCAGTGTGTCAAATAGGAGGGTCTGCTGTCCGGACCTCTGGCAGTCTCTATGGGGGTGCCACAGGGTTCAATTTTTGGACCGACTCTCTTCTCTGTATACATCAATAATGTGACTCTTGCTGCTGGTGAGTCTCTGATCCACCTCTACGCAGACGACACCATTCTGTATACTTCTGGCCCTTCTTTGGACACTGTGTTAACAACCCTCCAGGCAAGCTTCAATGCCATACAACTCTCCTTCCGTGGCCTCCAATCGCTCTTGATTGGATGTTAATTATATTTGACTAGGCTACCTGTATTTGGCAATGTTGTTAATTCACTAAACACGAGATTGTTTAATTTTAGGCAGTGAAACGAGGCTACTCAGGCGAAGGCCAAACCTCACCCAAATGTATAGCCCCGTTGGAAAATATAAATAGACCATTTGAAAATGTGAAGCCATTTTTAAAATGTGTTTATTTTTTTATATGTGAATCACATTTTTATTTGGTGTACCCCCGATGGCATTGCACCTACCCCTGTTAGTGAATTTGACTTAGACTATAAAAGCTAGCCCCACTCACAGCACATCTACACTGTAAAAAAGCTAACTTAAAAAAGGTCACGCACAGTCAGGCTATTTCCCAATTAAAAATAGCCTTTGAATGATCAAAACATCACCCATAATATTATTATGCTTTTTAAATGATCAGAATTTAAGCAATTGTACCTTTTCTCTCATCTCTAACTATCAGGAAGCCTGAAAGAACAGGCTGAGTGGGCGGGGAGCTTATATTCATGAGCTCGCCTTGACTGATAGCTCTTTGAAACACCCTTGTGCTTGTTGCCAGGTAACAGGTTAAACAGTGGGCGACATGTCGTTTCGAGCCTAAATAGTATGCCTCACCCCATTTTCTCTGCAAAATGCTCTAATTGTCTGCAGAGTTGATTATGGACTTGGATATCAGACAAACAGCAGCAATACATATTTTTTTTTTCTAACTAATTACAGAATACAGTTGACTGATACTCTTCACAATAATTCGCAAAGCCTGAGTCACCTTAAACATAAGGGTGTACATGAATGTACATGAAAACAGCATTCAATAAGTGTTATGGACAATATTTGGTGCATTTGCATGTTCATAATTGATCAACATGAACATTCATGAGAAGTAAAGGTAAGAAATTATGTTGAGACATCATTTGACATAAAACATTATAATTTCATCCATAAGCCTAAAATAGGCACCCGGCTGCCTATTCGTGCAATTCGTAGCACTCATCTCTCGTCTGAATTCTTTCAAAAAAGAAATACAAAGCAACAACATGTGAAATCACATCTAGTAAAAGTGAATTACTTAGGCTTTAGGAAATGCAACCAACAGAGATTGATGGGGAGAGGAAGAGGACCCATGTACTGCGCTTCAAGCTGCAGGTTTCAGTCACCCTGTCACGTCCTGACCTTAGAGCGCCGTTTTATTTCTCTATTTGGTTAGGTCAGGGTATGATTTGAGGTGGGAATTCTATGTTTTCTATTTCTTTGTTTTTGGCCGAGTGTGGTTCCCAATCAGAGGCAGCTGTCTATCGTTGTCTCCGATTGGGAATCATGCTTAGGCAGCCTTTTTCCCCACCTGTGTTTTGTGGGTAGTTATTTTCTGTTTACCTGACAGAGCTGTTCGCTTTCGTTTTGTTACTTTGTTCGAGTATTTCTTTGATCAATAAAATCATGAACACATTCCATGCTGCACTTTGGTCCACTCATTCTGACGAGAGCCGTTACACACCCGCTATGGCCTCCTCCTTGTCAGGCCTCGCACACTGGGCAGACAGGGGTTCTGAGATGGACATCTCGCACAGCTTCCCCAAATACGGCGCTAGATCAAGGATGACAACATAGCCAGTAATGTTTTTGAAAAGGGGAATGTTTGGTAAATGGGTAGTCAATTTTATTTTATTTTATTTACTGTTCTGAGCTATGATGGTGTCAATTTGTTGATGCAGCAATCTACTCATTCTACAATGTGGGTTCTCCTTCTCCGCTGCCAACGTGAGTAAGACAGGTAAACGTGTTAATCCTCGCAAGGCTACCAGCCCAGACGGCATCCCTAGCCACGTCCTCAGAGCATGCACAGAGTGTTTACAGACATATTTAATCTCTCCCTATCTCAGTCCGCTGTCCGCACATGCTTCAAGATGGGCAACATTATTCCTGTACCCAAGAATGCAAAGGTAACTGAACTAAATGACGTTCACCCCTTAGCACTCACCTCTGTCATTGTGAAGTGCTTTGAGAGACTAGTCAAGGATCATATCACCTCCATCTTACCTGTCACCCTAGACCCACTCCACTTCAATTTGATTACCGCCCCAATAGGTCCACAGATGATGCCCACTGCCCTCTCCCATCTGGACAAGAGGAATGCCTATGTAAGAATGATGTTCATTGACTATAGCTCAGCATTCAACACAATAACACTCTCCAAACTCATGTTTAAGCTTGGGCCCTGGGTCTGAACCCCGCCCTGTACAATTGGGTCCTGGACTTCCTGACGGGCCGCCCCCAGGCGATGAAGGTAGGAAACAACACCTCCACTTCGCTGATCCTCAACACTGGGGCCCGACAAGGGTGCATACTCTTCCCCCTCCTGTACTCCCTGTTCACCCATGACTGTGTGGCCAAGCATGCCTCCAACTCAATCATCAAGTTTGCAGACGACACAACAGTAGTAGGCTTGATTACCAACAACGACAAGACAGCCTACAGGGAGGAGGTGAGGGCACGGGGAGTGTGGTGCCAGGAAAACATCCTCACTCAACATCAACAAAACAAAAGGAGATGATTGTGAACTTCAGGAAACAGCAGAGGGAGCATCCCCCCCATCCACATTGACAGGACAGCAGTGGAGAAGGGGGGGCGTTTGTGGTGAAGGCACAACAGTGCCTCTTCAACCTCAGGAGGCTGAAGAAATTTGGCTTGGTACGGCAATTTGGCTTGGTATGGCAAACTGCACCACCCACAACCACAGAGCGTGGTGTGGTCTGCACAACGCATCACCGGGGGCAAACTACCTGCCCTCCAGGACACCTACAGATCCCGATGTCACAGGAAGGCCAAAAAAGGACAACAACCACCCGAGCCACTGCCTGTTCACCCCGCAATCATCTAGAAGGCAAGGTCAGTACAGGTGTATCAAAGCTGGGGCCGAGAGACTGAGAAACAGCTTCTATCTCAAGATATCTATCTCAGAATTTAAAGCAGCCACAGCCACCATGTCAGATTCATCAAACTGATACTTACAGAGCCTTCAAAGTCTTCACATCCCTGGACTTTTCCCACATTGAGTTGTGTCACAGTCTGAATTTAAAATGGATTACATTGAGATTGTGTGTCACTGACCTACACACAATACCATAAATGTCAAAGTGGAATTATGTTTTATTTTAAATCAATTAATAAAACATTAAAATCTTGAATGTATTTAATCAATATTCAACCCCATTGTTATGGCAAGCCTAAATACATTCAGGAGTAAAAATGTGCTTAAAAAGTCACAAAATAAGTTGCATGGACTCATTGTGTGTGCAATAATAGTGTTTTACACGATTTTTGAATGACTACCTCATCTCTGTACCCCACACATACAGATAATTGTAAGGTCCCTCAGTCGAGCAGTGAATTTCCAACAGATTCAAGCACAAAGACCAGGGAGGGTTTCCAATGCCACACAAAGGTCACCTATTGGTAGATGGGTAAAAAAATCAGACATTGAATATCCCTTTGAGCATGGTGAAGTTATTAATTACACTTTTTATGGTGTATCAATACACCCATTCACTAAAAAGATACAGGTGTCCTCATTGGGATAGGCGTGCCGCTAGCAGGACACCGACAACATCCGGTGAAATTGCAGAACACCAAATACAAATTAAATTATTAGAAATATTAAACTAAAATCACAAGTGTAATACATCAAAATAAAGCTTAACTTGTTGTTAATCCAGCCGCCGTGTCAGATTTCAAAAAGGCTTTAGGGCGAAAGCAAACTATTATCTGAGGACAGCTCCCTGCATACCAACACATGAAAAACATATTTCAACCAGGCAGGTGCGACACGAAAGTCAGAAATAGCGATATAAGAAATGCCTAACCATTGATGATCTTCTTCTGTTGGCACTCCAAAAGGTCCCAGTTACATCACAAATGGTCCTTTTGTTCGATAATGTCCTTCTTTATATCCATAAAAACTCTGTTTAGCTGGTGCGGTTCAGTCAATAATCCACTCAGTTTCCCTCCATCAAAATGCATACAAAATGAATCCCAAATGTTACTAATGAACTTTTCCAAACAAGTCAAGCAACGTTTATAAATCAAACCTTAGGTATCCTAATATGCAAATAAATGATACAATTTAAGACGGAGAATAGTATGTTCATTACCAGAGATAAATAAGAAAGAACACGCTTGGAAACACTACAGCCAAAATGGGAGCCACCTAGAAAAACTACAATTTCTGGGACCAGCCTGAAACACTTTCTAAAGACTGTTGACATCTAGTGGAAGCCCTAGAAACTGCAATTTGGGAGGGCTTATAATTATAGTACTAGCCATTGAAAACAATGGTAAGCTGATTTTTTTTGGGGGGTGGTTTGTCCTCTGCGTTTCGCCTGCCATATCAGTTCTGTTATACACAGACATAATTTTAACAGTTTTAGATCTAAATCTACCAATTATATGCATATCCTAGCTTCTGGGCCTGAGAAACAGGCACTTTACTTTGGGCACACTTTTCATCCGGACGTGAAAATACTGCCCCCTATCCCAATTAAGTCTGTCTCGGTTGCCGAAGAAGAAGGAATCCATTAAGGGATTTCAGCATTAGGCCAATGATGACATTAAAACAGTTACATAGTTTAATGGCTGTGATAGGATGGATAAACAACAGTGCAGTTACTCCATAATACTATCCTAAATGACAGAGTGAAAAGGAAGCCTGTACAGAATGGAATATTCCAAAACATGCATCCTGTTAGCAATAAGGCACTAAAATTAAATTGCAAAAAAATGTCCTGAATAGAAAGTGTTATGTTTGCAACGAATACAGCACAACACATCACTGAGTACCACTATTCATATTTTCAAGCATGGTGGTGGGTCTTTTAGGGGGATAAAATGTTACAGAATAGAGCTAAGCAGAGGCAAAATCCTAGAGGAAAACCTGGTTCAGTCTGCTTTCAAAACAGACCGGGAGAAAAAAATAATCGCCTTTCAGCAGGACAATAACCTAAAACCTTATTAAAACACAAGGGCAAATATACACTGGAGTTGCTTGCCAAGATGCCAAGTGGCTTAGTTACAGTTTTGACTTAAATCTGATTGAAAACAGCTGTCTAGCAATGATCACCAACCAACTTGACAACTCTTAATAATATTGTACAATCCAGGTGTGCAAAGCTCTTAGAGACATACCAAGAAAGACTCACAGCTGTAGTCACTGTTAAAGGGGATTTATTTTACCTTTATTTAACCAGGCAAGTCAGTTAAGAACAAATTCTTATTTTCAATGACAGCCTAGGAACAGTGGGTTAACTGCCTGTTCAGGGGCAGAACGACAGATTTGTACCTTGTCAGCTCGGGGGTTTGAACTCACAACCTTGTGGTTACTAGTCCAACGCTCTAACCACTAGGCTACCCTGCCGCCCCATGTATTGAATCAGGGGTGTGAATACTTATGTAAATTACATTTCTGTATTTTGTTTTCACTTTTTCATTATGGGATATTCTGTGTAGATGGGTGAGAAAAGCAATCCATTTAATATATTTTGAATTCAGGTTGTAACAACAAAATGTCTGAAGACACTGTACGTAAGGAGGGGAGTGTATATGCCAGCATTTTTGGTGGTTCCCTTACAATTGTACGTTGAATAAACTTCAATACTTTTTTGTTGAGCAAACTCACAATCCTTTTGCAGCTGGCTGGCTAACTTTTGTGTCTTTTTTATTTTTTATTTTCATATTTTTTTTACAGTGTATCAATATTCTGTTATTGTAACTGCACATGCCATTTATAACCCATAACCTACTGTAAATAGCACGATATTGCACGGTAATACTGCTTGTAATGCACCCTCTGCAATTGTAGCCTAAACATGACATCCTGGCCAATTATTCATGACATCACAACTCCTACAACCATCAATAACTATTTCATCAGTTGAGCCGTTATTTCTGGAGAGAGGAATCGCAATCTAATTTCAAATGCTCATAATAGGCAGATGTGGAATCCCAGCCACAGCAGTGAGTGAATTGTTGGATATGTGCAAGTGTCCTATTTCAAAACGAAGAGGTAGAGGGGTGTCTCCCAGGGCTTAACTCAGGATAACAGCGAAGAGCTACAATAGTGGAAGAGAAGCCAAAATATCAATCTCAGCAGGTTTGTGGGAGTGGACCTGTCACGATTCGCCCTGCTGCTTGTCTATCCCTCCAGCACACCTCACACACACACACACCTATCTGGCCACCTTACCCAAATCCCACACCTGGTTAAGTCTGTCTAATGATCCTTATAGCCGGCAGTCCACAGTGTCTTACTAAGTGGTGCTCATGTCTTACAACAGCACAAAAGGGAAGAGGGAATCCTCGTGGCCATGTCGGATCTCTCCAAAGAGGCTTGCAGTCATTATATTCGAAAAGTACTCTTCATTTCTGATAAGTGGTTTGACTAATTCCTCTTCATTAGTTTTACTGTTGACGAAACTGTGGGGATTTCACTCGTG
Source organism: Oncorhynchus keta (assembly GCF_023373465.1). NCBI lineage: Eukaryota > Metazoa > Chordata > Actinopteri > Salmoniformes > Salmonidae > Oncorhynchus > Oncorhynchus keta. Next base: position 12,629,333 of record NC_068437.1, on the reverse strand, counting down.
TCACCCTGAAATTGTGCACTGTTCATAAAAATATATATATTTTTCCTATACTATGCTTATTTCATAATCTCGAACATTGATAGTCAATCCAACCTGACATATCCTGCTGTTAGATGAGACACGAGGGGCATCAGTATAAAATATTATCTCTTTCTGCCCTTTGATTCGACTGGCTCTGAGGTCCTGTATGAAATCAATACATTCCAAACCATTCAAAACCCTGGTTACCTTCCAATTGACGTTTGACATAGTTTAAACGTTAGTAAAACACTGTCATTAGGGATGTAAAACACATCAACACTCTACAAATATATTAACATGGTGAGAGGAATATATTAAGAATTAAGTTTGTTTTTTTGCTTTGTATACTGTACACATCTGATTCCGGCAATGCTGTGCAAGCACATAACGCCTCTGTCAAATCAACTGCCTGTCAACATTGGTGCATTTACATCCTTATCAAAATTAATATGATCCTGTTCGCCAAGCCATCAGTCTATGCCACTGCCAAAGAGTGGGCTTTCAAAAATCTTGCTGACCCATTTGACAACAGCAACAGATCCTGCATTTTGCCATTTTAGACCGTAATTACAGTTCACATTCTGTCATTAAAATTCTAATTCACGACATACTCCGAGTAATTTCTCAGGCACTAACATTAGCCTTTCAGTTTGAGAACCGCTGGATCAATGGGTAGATCAGTCAAAGAAGAAATCATCCACCGGGCATTTGTGTCTTCTGATGACTGTCTAATCTCTCTCCCTTTTACTGTATCTGCCTAGGTGTAAGACATCAAAAGCTTTCGCATTCTGCTTTACAGTACTGTACCCTGTGTACCTTGCATAGTTCTGCAGTTTTGTATTTCTTTTGAAATAAATGAAATGAAATCATATTGAAGTTAAAGAGGTTAAGTGAGACATGAAGTGTGCTCTCTCTTACTCTGCTATTGGCGAAAATAAATGATACAGGAAGACGAATGTTCTCAACAAGGTTGTTGAACGTAGACTGTTTTCATATGGCAGCCATGATGCTGTGCACAATATTCCTAGTACAGGTATAGTGACTTCTTCCTGTTGCCTAGAAACTCTGGAGAAAATGGAATCTGTATACGGTGTTATTTCAGCCCGTCACATCTACCCTGTTAGGACATTGGAATGGATGTGTGCTTACAAACAATACATAGTGCCAGGATTCCAGTGTTTCGGTAATACAACTTGACGTTTCAATGCCAATTTAGAGCACCGCACTCAGCCCGGTGGAAACACTTCAGCTCTTATTAAAAAAAGAAAGAATCATAACCGATTCTACTACAGAGCTGGTGAAACAGCAGCGACCTTTAAAAGGAAAACAGCTCCAGAAGAGCTCGTTAGGAACTAAACTAAATACATTTCTGGCTGTTGTAAGTGAAATTGGAAAGCTTTTTAAAGCACCTTTTAATGGCGCACAATTTATTTGAGTGACGGTGAAATTGAATAAACTTTGATACGTTGTGGCTTTTTTTCTGTGAAAACCTGATAAAGGGTGGTCTGTCAGTCATTAAAGTAGTAACGGCTATACTTTAATGGAATGAGAAGTACAACATACTTGATGTTTTATTGTTCTGTAGTTGAACTTCGAGACACCGGATATTTCTGTCCGATTCCATTCATCAGGAAGTCTGTACTTGTTTCTGTTTGTACTCTACACCATTCTATCCATCTGTCACATACTGTAAATGCAAAAGACAAAACAAATGTTGGTAAAACATTTGTTAGAAACATCTGCTGCAAGCCGTCATATCAGTTTGAACGATGTTGGCTGAAGTATGTTAAAATGCAAGAACACCATCATCCAATCACAATCAACTGATACTCCAATTCTACTATGTGGGGTATTGTTTTATTTGACTATTTACCATTTCTGCTTGCCACATGAATATTTCATATTAAAACATGCATAAACACACATGCCAACATTCCAAACAAGCTTCAAACATCTGATAGATCTTTTATATGACAGTCTCCTTGTGTGCTGGATATCCCAGACGATGAGTCCCTTTCGGCAGTACCAGCCTGCCGCTTCCCTGATAGCGATGTGGCTCCAGCTGTGGCCACTTCCGCCACCACTTTCGAGAAGCATAGCGCCAGCCAATGAAATATTGAAATGGAGATGCGAGTTAGAAAGCCAGCGGGAGGCTGGTTTAACAACAGAGGTTTGCTATCACAGCTTGGTACCTGTCATTTGATATTTTCTCCTTCAGCTCTGTTTACATGCAAGTCAACATGTTGCCGATTTGTTTGTCTATCTGGTTCACAGTGTGTGTGTGTGTGTGTGTGTGTGTTAGCCAACTAGCTATGCCACTAGCCACGTATAGTTATTGTAACTGTCCTTTGAAAACAGAACCGATGTAACTCGTATCAGCCACATTACCATAGAACTTACCTGTCTCTTGTCAGTTCCCTTTCATTCCTCTGACTATGGGGTCCTGGTCTCTCTCCTAGGAAGCAGAGAGGAAATCAGATCAGGTCAGTTCCCTTTCATTCCTCTGACTGTGGGGTCCTGGTCTCTCTCCTAGGAAGCAGAGAGGAAATCAGATAAGGTCAGTTCCCTTTCATTCCTCTGACTGTGGGGTCCTGGTCTCTCTCCTAGGAAGCAGAGAGGAAATCAGATCAGGTCAGTTCCCTTTCATTCCTCTGACTGTGGGGTCCTGGTCTCTCTCCTAGGAAGCAGAGAGGAAATCAGATCAGGTCAGTTCCCTTTCATTCCTCTGACTGTGGGGTCCTGGTCTCTCTCCTAGGAAGCAGAGGAAGCAGTCTCTCTCCTAGGAAGCAGAGAAATCAGATCAGGTCAGTTCCCTTTCATTCCTCTGACTGTGGGGTCCTGGTCTCTCTCCTAGGAAGCAGAGAGGAAATCAGATAAGGTCAGTTCCCTTTCATTCCTCTGACTGTGGGGTCCTGGTCTCTCTCCTAGGAAGCAGAGAGGAAATCAGATAAGGTCAGTTCCCTTTCATTCCTCTGACTGTGGGGTCCTGGTCTCTCTCCTAGGAAGCAGAGAGGAAATCAGATCAGGTCAGTTCCCTGGGCCTCCATCACGTACGAACACAGACTTCCCTCAATTGAGACAGGAGAGAAAATCACCATGGGACAATCATCCACGTGAGTTATAGAGGTATAAATACACTAGGGATAATGAGGAAGATGGGTGACACCTGGAGGGGGGGCAACACGAACAACAGATCTGTGTGTGAAACAGACACGCCACCTGATCTTACGGGACTCCAGCGATTGCACATTCACCAACAGAACAGAGGGTAGAGGCGATATATTCATTCACCACCATAGTCTCACCAGGGTGCCAGCGCGCTGGTCTCTGTAGCGCCCCCTTCGAGTGTCGGGGATTAGGGTTTGGTCCGGGATAATCAATATGTCCTTCGCCTCCGACTCATTGAAGTCCTCGTCCAAATCACATTGGGAGGGTTCTTAAGACCATTCCTCCATACAGAATATTTCCAAATCGTTGATATCCTTCATACGTGCTTATGGACTGCTCCCTTCAATTCAAACAACAGGTTTACAAATGGGGTAAAGAGACTGAGATGGCCATTAGAAAATGTTGATATTACAGTCAATTAACCATTTATTTTTGTATTATGATGTGAGCTTGGGGTTATTGTCTTGCTGGAAGCCTGCTAGCAGACTTCGACAAACAATGACAATATCCATACTAAAAATGACACTTCCCAGACAGTATTGGATATTTCATGAAATAGTTCAAACAAAACATTTAACCAGCCTGCATTGTTTCTGAACTTGCAGATTTCAAAAGAAACTCAAAATACAAAATGATTCACTTTCCTTTGAAAGTGCATTGCATCAAAATCTCTCCCTACTAATGCTTGAACGACACTAACACTTATTTACAACTTCTTGAATTATCCTGGAGTTAAATTAGCCATCAGTCAATATTACTGAAAGGTTATTGACCCAAATACACACTCGCAGAGATATTGTGCACATTGGTATCATTTAGGGGTTGATAGTGACAGCTGTTTCTGTTGTCAGTGGAAATGTCAAATTCAACAGTATGTGCTTTCTGTGCAGTAGACACTTTCCATGCCTTCACTCATATCATTGAAGTGAACTCTGAGCAAACTTAGAGCATTCATGATTCCTCATATGATAGCATTTGCGGTGTGGAGTGGTAGAATTCAAAGCTATTCCAAGTGTAGGTCAAACTGATGTGTAATTTGTCATCTGCATTGAGATAGCTGCAGGGCTTAGTGTCATGGTGTGTCTGCAATGTTTCCTAGAGGGCGAGATGCAGTGTAGTTGCACACACTTTTGGCCTAATAAATGTCAAACGCTGTAGGGCTTCCTTTTTGTCCTCTCACTCACCTCCGAGCCAAGGATATGGGTCATGCATCTGGGTAATTATGTGTGTCAGAGTGTCTGCGTCGTGTGTGTTTCTGAAAACCTGTCACTTAACCCCCTGTGGACTTGTATAGGGTGTGGTTAATTGCACAATCTTGTTCCTTTCCTGTCCTGTTACATCCACACTGCCTGGACGAACACAGTAGCCTGATCCCAAGAACACTACCCACTGGGCACACACTGATTGAATCAATGTTGTTTTTACGTCATTTCAATGAATATTGAACCACTTATGAAAAAAATCTCATATGTTATGAAACCATCACAGGAATACTAAAACCTACGACATTGGGGACACACTTGGATAGACTTATTTGCTGCATCATGACTCCAAATCAATAACCTGCTGCATTATACTTAGAGATCATTAGCTAGAGGAGCAAATTATGAAAGAAAGTACATCAAGATCCGATTGGAAAAAATAGAAATCATAGTATCCTAATGAATCTGCTATTTTCCCTATTTCAGTTTTTATCTTTGAAGTGAAAACCTCAGCGCTCTAGTATAACTGCAAGTAAACTCACGTTATACTGCAGGTTCTTATTTGATGGGAACAGACTGCTCTTTGATGGTTTCATGCAGGGCACAGCCACATGACTCATAAAAAGTTCTGCATTAGTTTAAAGACACAAACTCTAGCCGTTGATCAATATGTCATACCGTTATGGACTAATGTACTGATGGGTCACACCGGCTTAAGTGGGGCTGCATTTGAATCGATTTCCAAAAGCCTCCTGAGCAGCGGCGGACTGGGACAAGAATTCGGCACTGGCATTTTATCTACACCAGCCCACTCACCCTTTTCTAGCCTCAGTTACTGGGACTGCTACTACATTATTTGTCCTGGGATACTAAAGTCTGAAGAGATGCTGCTTGGCAAAGCAGCTAGCCTAGCTGCTAGCTTTCAAGCTGGTTTCCTTGACAGTTTGAACACAGCCTGCGAAACGGTTAGTCCTCGTGGCTGGGACCACAGATAGTCCTGAACTTGTTAGGGCTAGGGTCCTTTATTCTGAATTTCCGCCTGACTGACATGCCAAAGTAAACTGACTGTTACTCAGGCCCAGAATCCAGGATCTGCATATAATTGGTACCATTGGATGGAAAATAATATATGAGACTATAAGACAATAGATATGGTAGGAGAAAAAATACAAAGAAAAACCAACTGGAATTTTTTTTGTTGAGAGCCCATGCTCTTACAATGGAATGTACAGTGGTATATCCAAATCCAGCTCCCAGATTGCAATTCCTATGGCTTCCACTAGATGTCAAGTCTTTGTTCAAGGTTTCAGGCTTGTTTAATTTGAAACAAGGAAAAATTATGTGTTTTAGTACGCACGTGTGATGAAGAGGACGCGCACCTGCTAATATCGTTTTCCTATTAAACATAATTCATTCCTTATGACATATTATAGTTTAATTACATTTTAGGGTACCTGAGGATTATATAGACACATATTTTGACTTATTTTTACAAAGTTAAGTGCTAGATTTTTGGATTCCATTCTCTGCATGTTGAACGAGTGGATTACTCAAATCGATGGCGCCAACTAAACGAACTGTTTGGGATATAAATAAGGATTTTATCTAACAAAACAACACTATATGTTGTAGCAAGGACCCTTTGGATTGCAAATCAGAGGAATATTTTCGAAAAATAAGTGAATATTTAATAGTTATTTGTGATTTTATGAAGCCTGTGCCGGTGGAAAAATATGTTGATGTGGGGCGCCGTCATCAAATAATCACATGGCATGTTTTTTTCGCTGCAAAGCCCATTGTTAATCAGACAGTGCAGTTAGATTAACAATAATGTAAGATTTTAACCAATATAAACACTTGTATGTACATAAATGTTAAATATCCATAATTGTTATGTTTATTTATTTGAATTGCGCGCCTTACAGTTTCACCCGGAAGTTGCAGGACACCTAGCCTGAAGAAGTTTTGAAATACTTCATTCACAATAGCTCTGCTAAGCGCAATAAGTATAAAAGCCCTGAAGTCTGCGTAGCCTGCATTGCAGTAAAGGCCACTTCAGAAGTCAGATTGACCACGCAGAGCCGTTTAGCCTAAGTTGCTGCCTAAAGTTGCAAACATCATGCCGCCCAAAGTTAAAACAACAACAAGATGAATACAATAAATTGTTACAGCAACGTCCAAATACTGGTGCTCAACTAACAAGAGAGGTCCAAGACCTTAAGAACAGTTGGCAGTTCGATAACATCAAACTGAAAGTCCACGCGAGAGGACATCAGCACTGTCTGTGAATCATTATTACAGATGACTAGAAAAACAGACCGAGGACAATAGTGGTCAAGTTCCTAAGGTTCAAGGACAAGATGGCTGTTCTGGAGAGAGTTCTCTGAAGCTGTGCACCAGAGGCAGAAAGAACGTATCCCATCTATGAAAGCTACCAGAGAGTGTGGGGACATTGTTTACATCCGCAACGACAAGCTCATTGTCCACCTTCCCTCCCAAAAGGCCTGGGAGGAGAGAGAGACAAGATTCTGGTTCAGTAGCTTCCTGCCAACATCACACATACACCAGCTGACACTCACAAGCGCCTGACTGACTGACTATTAGCAAAACAATGTTTTTATTTTACTTATTATTATCTTCTCCATATTATGTCAATCTCCAATAAGCTACCCAAGAAAGGGCTAAGAATATCATATTAATATATGTAGTCGTATAAATAAGGTTCATGAAATCAATAGCTTGCTAACATCGGATGACATACAGTACCAGTCAAAAGTTTGGACACACCAACTTATTCAAGTGTTTTTCTTTATGTTTACTATTTTCTACATATTTACGAAATAAAATATGGAATCATGTATTAACCAAAAGTGTTAAATCAAAATATCCACCTATTGCCTTGACGACAGCTTTGCACACTCTTGGCATTCTCTCAACAAGCTTCATGAGGTAGTCGCCTGGAATGCATTTCTAATTAACAGGTGTGCCTTGTTAAAATTTACTTTGTGGAATTTCTTTCCTTCAAATGTAGGGGTGGTATACAAAAAAATAGCTCTATTTGCTAAAAGACCAAGTCCATATTAGGGCAAGAACAACTCAAATAAGCAAAGAGAAACGACGGTCCATCATTACTTTAAGACATGAAGGTCAGTCAATACGGAAAATGTCAAGAACTTTGAATGATTTTTCACGTGCAGTCGCAAAAACCATCAAGCGCTATGACGAAACTGGCTCTCATGAGGACCACTACAGGAAAGGAAGACCCAGAGTTACATCTGCTGCAGAGGATAAGTTCATTAGAGTTAACTGCACCTCAGATTGCAGCCCAAATAAATGCTTCATAGTTCAAGTAACAGACACATCAACATCAACTGTTCAGAGGAGACTGTATGAATCAGGCCTTCATGGTCGAAGTGCTGCAAAGAAACCACTACTAAAGGACGCCAATAAGAAGAAGAGACTTGCGCCAAGAAACACGAGCAATGGACATTAGTCCAAATTTGTGATTTTTGCTTCCAACCACTGTGTCTTTGTGAGATGCAGAGTAGTTGATTTCCGCATGTGTGGTTCCCACCGTGAAGCATGGAGGAAGAGGTGTGATGGTGTGGGGCTGCTTTGCTGGTGACACTAATTTATTTAGAATTCAAGTCACACTTAACCAGCATGGCTACCACAGCATTCTGCAGCGATACGCCATCCCATCTAGTTTGCGCTTACATTTACATTTACATTTAAGTCATTTAGCAGACGCTCTTATCCAGAGCGACTTACAAATTGGTGCATTCACCTTATGACATCCAGTGGAACAGCCACTTTACAATAGTGCATCTAAATCTTTTAAGGGGGGGGGGTGAGAAGGATTACTTTATCCTATCCTAGGTATTCCTTAAAGAGGTGGGGTTTCAGGTGTCTCCGGAAGGTGGTGATGGACTCCGCTGTCCTGGCGTCGTGAGGGAGTGTGTTCCCCCATTGGGGAGCCAGAGCAGCGAACAGTTTTGACTGGGCTGAGCGGGAACTGTACTTCCTCAGTGGTAGGGAGGCGAGCAGGCCAGAGGTGGATGAACGCAGTGCCCTTGTTTGGGTGTAGGGCCTGATCAGAGCCTGGAGGTACTGAGGTGCCGTTCCCCTCACAGCTCCGTAGGCAAGCACCATGGTCTTGTAGCGGATGCAAGCTTCAACTGGAAGCCAGTGGAGAGAGCGGAGGAGCGGGGTGACGTGAGAGAACTTGGGAAGGTTGAACACCAGACGGGCTGCGGCGTTCTGGATGAGTTGTAGGTGTTTAATGGCACAGGCAGGGAGCCCAGCCAACAGCGAGTTGCAGTAATCCAGACGGGAGATGACAAGTGCCTGGATTAGGACCTGCGCCGCTTCCTGTGTGAGGCAGGGTCGTACTCTGCGGATGTTGTAGAGCATGAACCTACAGGAACGGGCCACCGCCTTGATGTTAGTTGAGAACGACAGGGTGTTGTCCAGGATCACGCCAAGGTTCTTAGCGCTCTGGGAGGAGGACACAATGGAGTTGTCAACCGTGATGGCGAGATCATGGAACGGGCAGTCCTTCCCCAGGAGGAAGAGCAGCTCCGTCTTGCCGAGGTTCAGCTTGAGGTGGTGATCCGTCATCCACACTGATATGTCTGCCAGACATGCAGAGATGCGATTCACCACCTGGTCATCAGAAGGAGGAAAGGAGAAGATTAATTGTGTGTCGTCTGCATAGCAATGATAGGAGAGACCATGTGAGGTTATGACAGAGCCAAGTGACTTGGTGTATAGCGAGAATAGGAGAGGGCCTAGAACAGAGCCCTGGGGGACACCAGTGGTGAGAGCGCGTGGTGAGGAGACAGATTCTCGCCACGCCACCTGGTAGGAGCGCTTAGTGGTACTATCATTTGTTTTTCAACAGGACAAATAACCAACACACTTCCATGCTGTGTAAAGGCTATTTGACCAAGAAGGAGAGAGATGGAGTGCTGCATCAGAAGACCTGGCCTCAAAAATCACCCGACCTCAACCCAATTGAGATGGTTTGGGATGAGTTGGACTGCAGAGTGAAGGTGAAAGTGAAGGTGAAAGTGCTCAGCATATCTGGGAACTCCTTCAAGACTGTTGGAAAAGCATTCCTCAAAGCTGGTACTTCAGCTTTTTTCAAATTTTCGACGTCTTGAAGCTAGAATTGGGATCATGTTTACTGTGCTAATGCCGATACAAAAAAAAAGAGTTACGGCGAAGCAAAGTACAATACAGCGAATGTAGCAAACAAGGAATTTGTGGTAAGTACATGGGGGCCTCCATATTAGTGTCTTCTATTTGGCAGACATTGGCAAAAGTGTGCATGATTGTAATCTATACCCAACACATTTTTCCTGATCATCTCGCAAATCTCAGTTTTGGACGATACTGACTTTATAACCAAATGTATCCCATTTACACTTTGCAGTCAATTTTGACATTAGAATAAATGTTTGTGACTCATAGCGATGCCACAGGGCGTTTTCAACCAGAGAAGTCATTTTTTTGGTACGGTTGCTTTTATTCAACACCACTGAAATGTTAGTGTCTCCCGAATTTGATTTGCTATTTGAGTGCAACTAATTTCTATTTTATTGTGATTAAATAAGTGATTGTGTCATCTACACTCTAGCCAATATTGCCCTGAAGCTAACTGCTAGGAATATGTATTGTTTTGCCATATCCTATTTCCACTTAATTCCAGCATTATGTAGCGATAGAATGGCCTTTTCCATATAACTGCTCAGGACAAAGGGCAGTAAGAATAGAGTGATTCTAAACCAGTCACGTTCAATCTGCTTCCCGCCTGTCCAGCGGAGTAGCCCTGGGCCAGTCTGACTAGTGGAAAAGTGAGAAGAGAAGGAAATTCAAAGCAAGTGTTCTGGTCCACGTTACCACTGCCATGTGATGTTGTGTCTGTGCTATTGGCAAGGGGCCAGTTAAGATAGCCAACTAAGAAAATTCCTTCACAGACTTTGGGGGATGGAGAAGACTTCACATAGAGAGGCATCGGATACTCGAGTAAAACGATTCTAATCGGCAGTGCACTACATTTTGTATTTTTGGTATAAAAAATGTAAAAAATGAATTTCCAAATGTTCAAGTACAAATCAATGTTGTGGCATGCTCAACAACCATTGTTGATGTTACGTCTAATTCTGATGTCATAATGGGTCAAGTGCACAATAATACAGCAATTCACAGGGGGAGAGCAAAGGCAATTTCTATGTGATTGTAATGAAACAAAGAAATGCGACTGAGGAGAATATGAGAGGCGGCCCGGAGATGGGAGCAGAGAATTATCGATGGCTTGGAGACTCAGTGGGGGCGGCTTTTCAGTAACCCCTGTGTTTCTCCATTGTCAATAAATTTGATTGAATAATGACTGTGACAACACAGAGCACGTCGCTAGGTAATTAGAACTGGGCGCTAACAACCTCAGCTTGCTTCGCCTTGAGCAACGAGCACGGTTACATGCACACAATAATATGATTATTCTGGGTAGTTATATTTAATATAATAGTTAAATGTTTACATGCTTTGGAAGAAGAATGATTTTCCTAATAATCTTGTTTACGCGGACAAATTAGCCTACTGAAATCAGCCTACTGATGGGAATTTTGATAAATGCAGAAAATCGGCAATCAAAATAAACTTTCTACCACAGTGACCTTGTTATTTTTGCGAAACCTCAGACATGGTTTGTATGTAAAAACTATTTCTAAGATGTATACATTTAGTTTTTCTGAACTCACTTCACTCGTTCATAAGAAGCAGGCTTGTGCTACTGGTGCTGACACATGCGTATATATATATCAAATACACAGATGGAACACAGATAAAGCTGCTTAAATGTTCCAATTTGAACCTTTCTCAGAAAATCGGCGTATGGTTACTTAAATTTTGACCTTACGATTAAGATAAGCACAGTAAGGTGTTTACATTACTATTTCAAATCAAATCAAATCAAATCTAATTTTATTTGTCACATACACATGGTTAGCAGATGTTAATGCGAGTGTAGCGAAATGCTTGTGCTTCTAGTTCCGACAATGCAGTAATAACCAACAAGTAATCTAACTAACAATTCCAAAACTACTGTCTTATACACAGTGTAAGGGGATAAAGAATATTTACATAAGGATATATGAATGAGTGATGGTACAGAGCAGCATAGGCAAGATACAGTAGATGGTATCGAGTACAATATATACATATGAGATGAGTATGTAAACAAAGTGGCATAGTTAAAGTGGCTAGTGATACATGTATTACATAAGGATGCAGTAGATGATATAGAGTACAGTATATACGTATGCATATGAGATGAATAATGTAGGGTAAGTAACATTATATAAGGTAGAATTGTTTAAAGTGGCTAGTGATATATTTACATCATTTCCCATCAATTCCCATTATTAAAGTGGCTGGAGTTGAGTCAGTGTCAGTGTCAGTGTGTTGGCAGCAGCCACTCAATGTTAGTGGTGGCTGTTTAACAGTCTGATGGCCTTGAGATAGAAGCTGTTTTTCAGTCTCTCCAAGTCTGTTTAGTTTCAATGAGTCAGTGTTTCTGTTTTGAGTGAAATGACAGTGAATTTGAGTGAAATGCTGGCATCCTCAGATACTTTATAAAAACCTGATGTCAGTTTTTTCAATTATTGGAAACAACTTTGATTACAGTCAAAATAAACTGCTCTGTTAAGATGGCTGTCCCCAACAAACTAGAAACCTCGATGACTGTGATAGTAATCACTGGGCTTGAAAATGAAATGAGGTTATCAGCATACCCTACTGGTATTGCTTCAAATGTAGAGAGAGGCAGCTCAGTGTACAACAGATTCCTAATGGACCTTAGAGTGCTGCCAGCAGAGTGGGAGTGTGCACAAATCACAAAGAGGGTTATCGGGACAGACAGAGATGATAATGCCGGTAGGAGAGACGCAGGAGTGTGTAGATTTAGGAACTGTCCTGCTGTGTGATGTGCTGGTATCAGTTTTAATCAGTGGCGGTCGGTGCCGTTTAATATGAGGGAGGATGATTTTTACTTTTCATAAGCATGGCCTTATTTCTATAACAGCATATTGGAGGATTGACATTCATTTTCCATACACCCGGTTCTATGTAACAGTGGTAGGTTTAGGCTACTACATGAATCTAAAATGTTCCTTATATCCATCATGAGGTTGCTACAACCTAGCCTATGAATGAAAGTTTACAACGTAGGTGCACACAGGTCAAGAGAAAATGTTGAAATTCAATACCGCCTTGCACACTCTTGCCTGCATCTAGCTTCCCTAGACAGTCCAACAGTTGCAAACAAGAGTTTCTATTGGACAATTCAGGTATGTTTATCCCCGTTTCAAAAAGTTTTCTTCCGTTTAAATAACTTGTATATGTTTTACAATTTTTATGAAATTCACTGATGGTGGTCCTCCCCGTCCTCCTCTGAGGAGCCTCCACTGGATTTAATGCATGGGAAACATCACATCAGTTCAAGTACTTTACTGTACATGTCCTAAGTCAAATGATGTTAGTAACAGTACATATTTCTAATGTTTTGTATTCATATGAGGCTTTACAAATAAAATAAATAGTTATGAAACGGTCCGTAATCAAATTAAATCAATTCCTACAAAATCAGTACTTGTACACCCACAAAAAAAACATTGAATGGCATTCCACATAATATTTTGTTAAACATGCAGCAGCCTTTGCTATGCTATGTGAGGGCCTATGCTAATCAATTATTCCGCATGTCTTTTTTTTACCTCCTAGTTAAGACCTTGTGTGACAACTGTACAAGTGTGATCAAGCAATAACTTATAACATCTTAGTCTCATTAGACATATTTCCTGTTTAAGAACGGTCGATAGAAAATTACATTAGGAAGTTCAACAAGTGTATGCTTCAGTCTACTCATGCTACTTGTACTGATCATTAGCTCATGCAGAAGCTGATATGCAGAATGTGCCAAATGTAATGGGTTTACATTGAACGTCAACAACAAAATATTAAGTTCACCCCCTAAATCAAATCACATTTTATTGGTCACAAACACAGTTGTTTTGAATGGGCTTCATCTCAATCCACCGTATCCGCCAATGGCGGCCTTCTGCATCTGCTGTGGAAGGTGGCCAAGCAACAGTGGTGTTTGTCAGACCGTGGGTCGGTCTTCTCACAGAAATGTCTGTAGCTTCCAAAACAGTTAGGGATACACATTAATATGACTACTCCATGGAAAGGTGTGACTCCCACGAACACGTAGATGCAATGTTTAAGTGATAATGCACATGAAGCCGGTGTTTGGAGGATATATTGACATGAGAGTTGTTAGGCCAGAGATGAAGTCAATTCGGCCCTAATCTATGGATTTCACATGACTGTGCAGTAGCGCAGCCATGGGTGGGCCTGGTATAGGCACACCCACTGGGGAACCAAGCCCAGCCAAACAGAATTAGTTGTTTTTCCCCCAAAAAAGGCTTCATTACAGACAGAAATACTCCTCAGTACCACCTATCCCCCTCCTCAGATGATACTGCAGGTGAAAAAGCCGGATGTGGAGGTCCTGGGCTGGCGTGGTTACACGTAGTCTGCGGTTGTGAGGCCGGTTGGATCTACTGCCAAATTCTCTCAAACGACTTTGGAGGCGGTTTATGGTAGAGAAATTCTGGCAACAGCTCTGTTGGACATTCCTGCGGTCAGCATGCCAATTGCACACTCCCTCAAAACACTAGGCCACAGATGTCTCGAAACGGCACATTTTAGATTGTCCTTTTATTATCCCCATCACAAGGTGCACCTGTGAAATGATCACGCTGTTTAATCAGCTTCTTGATATGCCACACCTGTCAGGTGGATGGATTATCTTGGAAAAGGATACATTCTCACTAACAGGGATGTAAACAAAATGTGTGCACAACATTTTAGGGAAATTAGCTTCTTGTGCATATTGAACATTTCTGGGAGCTTTTATTTAAACTCGTTTAAAATGGGACCAACACTTTACATGTTGTGTATAACTTGCCTGGCTAAACTGATGAGACAGTGGATTGCACAGTCAGAAGAAACAGAGTAAATAGGCATTTCAACATCATAGATGTAGCCGGCGGTAACTGTGGAATAGACACCAGCTGGAATGCGGGTTTTAACCAATTGCTCTAGGATGCCCACAGGCCTCGTCTGAAGGTATCCCGGTACTCAGTTTTAAAAAATGAATGGAAGTAGTTTAGTGCCAATCAAATATCTTAATGATCCTTGGTATGACCATCTTAAAACAATTCCATCTGTTAGATTGGTAGTCTAGACTCTTCAGGATTAATGGAGAAGTTAACCCAAAATCCCCAAACTCTCAAGTGATTAACCTGCCCGCTCGACCCTATCCCCTCCTCTCTTCTCCAGACCATTTCCGGAGACCTTCTCCCTTACCTCACCTCGCTCATCAACTCATCCCTGACCGCTGGCTACGTCCCTTCCGTCTTCAAGAGAGCGAGAGTTGCACCCCTTCTGAAAAAACCTACACTCGATCCCTCCGATGTCAACAACTACAGACCAGTATCTCTTCTTTCTTTTCTCTCCAAAACTCTTGAACGTGCCGTCCTTGGCCAGCTCTCCCGCTATCTCTCTCAGAATGACCTTCTTGATCCAAATCAGTCAGGTTTCAAAACTAGTCATTCAACTGAGACTGCTCTTCTCTGTATCACGGAGGCGCTCCGCACTGCTAAAGCTAACTCTCTCTCCTCTGCTCTCATCCTTCTAGACCTATCGGCTGCCTTCGATACTGTGAACCATCAGATCCTCCTCTCCACCCTCTCCGAGTTGGGCATCTCCGGCGCGGCCCACGCTTGGATTGCGTCCTACCTGACAGGTCGCTCCTACCAGGTGGCGTGGCGAGAATCTGTCTCCTCACCACGCGCTCTCACCACTGGTGTCCCCCAGGGCTCTGTTCTAGGCCCTCTCCTATTCTCGCTATACACCAAGTCACTTGGCTCTGTCATAACCTCACATGGTCTCTCCTATCATTGCTATGCAGACGACACACAATTAATCTTCTCCTTTCCCCCTTCTGATGACCAGGTGGCGAATCGCATCTCTGCATGCCTGGCAGACATATCAGTGTGGATGACGGATCACCACCTCAAGCTGAACCTCGGCAAGACGGAGCTGGTCTTCCTCCCGGGAAGGACTGCCCGTTCCATGATCTCGCCATCACGGTTGACAACTCCATTGTGTCCTCCTTCCCAGAGCACTAAGAACCTTGGCGTGATCCTGGACAACACCCTGTCGTTCTCAACTAACATCAAGGCGGTGGCCCGTTCCTGTAGGTTCATGCTCTACAACATCCGCAGAGTACGACCCTGCCTCACACAGGAAGCGGCGCAGGTCCTAATCCAGGCACTTGTCATCTCCCGTCTGGATTACTGCAACTCGCTGTTGGCTGGGCTCCCTGCCTGTGCCATTAAACCCCTACAACTCATCCAGAACGCCGCAGCCCGTCTGGTGTTCAAGTTCTCTCACGTCACCCCGCTCCTCCGCTCTCTCCACTGGCTTCCAGTTGAAGCTCGCATCCGCTACAAGACCATGGTGCTTGCCTACGGAGCTGTGAGGGGAACGGCACCTCAGTACCTCCAGGCTCTGATCAGGCCCTACACCCAAACAAGGGCACTGCGTTCATCCACCTCTGGCCTGCTCGCCTCCCTACCACTGAGGAAGTACAGTTCCCGCTCAGCCCAGTCAAACTGTTCGCTGCTCTGGCTCCCCAATGGTGGAACACACTCCCTCACGACACCAGGACAGCGGAGTCAATCACCACCTTCCGGAGACACCTGAAACCCCACCTCTTTAAGGAATACCTAGGATAGGATAAAGTAATCCTTCTCACCCCCCTTAAAAGATTTAGATGCACTATTGTAAAGTGGCTGTTCCACTGGATGTCATAAGGTGAATGCACCAATTTGTAAGTCGCTCTGGATAAGAGCGTCTGCTAAATGACTTAAATGTAAATGTAAATGATTCCATACATTGAAACTCGTCTGCTCTCTCTCCCTCCCTGAAGTGCTGTACTGAAACAGCTGCAAGAGCGGATCATGTGACGTTGCTGGTGTAGGCTGAAACTTGTTCACTGAGGATAACACTGATGCTATCTATATGGATGTATGATCTCTGTGGTAACTTGTATCTGTACAGGGTAAACTCTAAATTACTCTCAATGAGGCTCTATCGTTCTCTCAGGAATTTAGTCTCATTGACAGGTTTCATCTCCCACACAAGCCTTTACACGCTGTGACAACCTGTGGAGATTGGGCCTTGGTGGTCAGGTTACTGTAAACTGATTGGCCAATGGTGGTTGGTCTTGGGCTGAAAGGTTACACCTTCAGATGTTGTGAATGGAACAAAATGCCTTTGTTCTCTCGTTTATCCTGTATCCAATCCATGAAGGAAGGTTGTAGGATCAATTCTAATTTCTTAGGCTTCTAGGCCTCTGGACTAGTAAGCACCATCTTTGTTAATACTTTTTCCTGTCACGTCCTATCCTTAAAGAGCCTTTTTATTTCTCTATTTGGTTAGGTCATGGTGTGATTTGGGTGGGCATTCTATGTTTTCTGTTAATTTGTTTCTGGCCAAGTGTGGTTCCCAATCAGAGGCAGCTGTCTATCGTTGTCTCTGATTGGGGATCATACTTAGGCAGCCCTTTTTCCTACATTTAGGTTGTGTGATCTTGTCTTTGTTTGTTGTTTTGTGCATGACTAGCTTTACGTTTGTGTTCATTGTTTTTTCCCAGTGTTACATTTTCAAATAAAGAGAGAATGTATGCCTACCACGCTGCACCTTGGTCCGGTCATTTATCATCCGACGAGCGTAACACTGACCTATTTGGAGAGCTTATTGGTCTTCATGGTGCCATTGATTGGTGGTGGCCCCTGGCTTAGTGGTGTTGCAGACTCTAGGGCCTTTCAAAACAGGTGTATATAAACACTGAGCTCACGTGACACTTGATTGCACACGGTGGAATTTAACTCTTGTTCTGAGCACCTGAGATTTACTATGCAATCTGACACAGGTCAAATCTGTTTCCTTGGTCTTCAGTTTTTTTGTGAGGATGATGTTCTATACACTATTTACAGGAAACCTACTGATCCTAACAGTTTGTTGAGGGCTGTCACCCGCTTCCCTTGAAAAACAGTTTGCCCTACAGCCAATTCTGTCAAATCAAAATTTTTGGAAGCAAACCAATTGATTTCGTCTGTCACGTCTGCTCCATCTCCTCCTCCTTGGCGCTCGAGGGCGCCAGGCTACCCGTCATCATGCTTACCTGTTAGCAACATTATGCGCAGCTGCGCTCATTGGACTCCTTCACTTTGTTGATTACCCCCTGTATATCTGTCAGTTCCTTGGTTGTCTTCTCTCTGTCCACATTGTTCCGTATTGTGTTTGTTATGTGCTCCTGTCCAGACGCTGTTCCGTTTCATGTCCGTCAGCTAATAGACCTTCACTCCCTGTACCTGCTTCTCATCTCCTGCGTCGCTCCCGTAACAATATGTAACATCGTCCTAACGTTGTATCGGCATCAAACACGCCACCCTCCATAGGAGAGGGGGTGAACTTGACAATTTATTATTAAAACAAGATGCTGCCCGGCTCTTTAATTTAAAGACAATCTCAACGTAGACTTTGATCTTAAGACATTCTTGTGATTATTGTGATTTTGCTATTCATTGTAAGTGTTTGTCGGCCTATGTAGCCAAATTGTATCTATGAAAACAAACGCAGTTGACAGTGCGAGGACGTTTCTTTTTTTGCTGAGTTTAGATGGAAAGAAAATGAAAACCCCCCAAAAATATTTCAAAATGTTTAGGAATTCTATGGTGATCTTTACACCAGTAATGCCTTTCTAGACTCTGCCAAAGACTATACAAATTTCATAGATGAAGACTTCCAATAGTCTTGTGATATAAATCAATTAAAAAATGTTTTATCAGCAAGTTAAAAGAGAACCAATCTCCAGGGAATGATGGCCTTAGTGAATTCTATAAATGTTTTCAGGAGGATATTGTTGAATTTGTTTTTAAGGAGGCAATTGATTTAAGGGTCCTGCCTGTTTCTACGACACACAGCCTCATTTCTGTAATACCCAAACCAAACAAAGATCTTATGATGTTAGAAAATTAGAGACCAATAACATTAATGAACAATGATGGAAAGCTACTTGCATCCATATTTGCAAAACGACTTAAGGAAGGCATGGAATGCCTGGAGTTGTTTTGCATCACCTCTCCATAGAACAAAAATGTCCTCAGTCTATTGTCTTGATCATTGAGTCTTGATGAACGAGGTCCACATTTTCCTGAAGTTGGGCTTTTGATTCGGCAATGACAGCTCCACCAATGTCAACAACTCTGCATTTGATGTCCTCACCCACCTACTTTGAAATTCCATGGAGCCTCAAATTCCACCTGTGCTGGTATCTCTCCGCCTCATTCATCTTTTGCTCGAGTTCGGCCCCCTTTTCTTTTTCCTGGAAGATACCTTCATGTCACTTTTGAGGGTTTTCACTTCTCCAGAGAGAAGCATTGTCTTCTGTGTTCGACAAATGTTCATCACTCACAGCAGTATTTCCCCCTACAGTTACATTCTGAAGAGGGGTACCCAAAATCATTTGTCCAAATAATGATTTGTCCATTTATTTTATTTTGGTTCTGGTCGTGGAAGTTTCCATGTAGGCAAGCTAGTTTTTGAGCTTGCTAGCTGATCTGGCTAACATAATAGTTTTAGAGGTGAATAACTTGCAGAAAGTAAACTAAACCATATTCATACAGAGTTTTATGACCTTAGGAATGACCAAATGGTTATATTTGGGTGAGGAAATCCAAATATTCCTTCAGCTACAAAAAAAATGCACTGACCCCGGTCTTCTGCATGCGTCACTATGCTGTGTAATTGTCATCTTAGCCAATATAAAACTCAATATCCACGCCTCTGGGTCCTCTATTAAATAGCAAAAGACCATAAACAGTGTGGGTAGAACACTTTAAAGTCAAGCTCTGCAACAATCATGATCTGTGTAGTTAACTGGGAATCCTCTATTCTATCTAAAACCACTGCATATGAGGGATACATTTTGACTAAGTAGTTATCAAACAACCAATTTGGTTACCAAATGTCACCTTCCCACGTTAATACCACATTTAGTGCCATTAGTGAGGTTGCAAGAGGCATGAGCTGTAGAATTGAATGGTTTCTCATCCCGTAGGGGTCTAAGATATTCAGCAGCTTTGTAAGCGTCAGCCAGGGGTTCTCAAATACTATTTGAGAAAGTCCGATCACACAAATTTCCTAGGTACTAAATGGTCCGGATAGATATTTTCATTTATCGATGTAGTAACAAACCCCAACCTTGCGACCTGTGCAACCCTAAACTCTTCAAGCTGCTCCCAGTCCTATTTTTGACTGAGAAAACATTTAGCAGTTTCAAAGATAATTTCCTGAAATTCTACACATTTTGACATGGGGTGGAGTGAACATTTAGCAGTTAACCTTTTCACGCGAGTTCCAACTATCTCTAACGGTCCCCCCAGTGTGATGTCAGAATGCACTCACTGTTCCAAAATGTGATTGTTATCCAACAGAACAGTTAATCTGTGCTGCCCTCAAACCAAGGCATGCTACCTGCTAATAATCTATAGGTTATGTTTCAACTTGAAATGAGGTGTGTTCTGCCTCCTCATTAATTCACATAGAAGTAGCCCATTTCACTATGGCAAACAATTTACGTTTGAGGCATGCGAGGCAAGGAATAGCTTGATGATTCTTCTCTCTTTGATGAAAGCCCATGTACTGACCCATTGTTTCTGCACTTTCAGAAACCACACACACACACAAACACTATTGAACATAATTTGCCAACATCATAACTGGAACGGGACATCTTTCTTAGTGAAGATTGAAGCCAGCTTTTGTATGCTTTTGTACGGCCCAAAACTCAACCAAATACTGATTAGGCTGGTAACAATATTTCTTATTTTGTGTCAGGGGTTATTTAGGTTGGCAGTAGCATTGTTGTTGTACTGCAGGCATCACAGAAGAACTAGGAAGCGGCCTTGGGGGAAGGGAGTTGCAAACATAGGATTCACCATTTCCACGAGAACGACTGTCACCAGGAAATATATATTTCACTAATAGTGGTTGTCATCCCTTCAGTGAGCTTCTCACTCCTGGCTCTCTCTTCTCCTGTAACTTCAAGGCATAGCGATTGGTCTCCTCCACTATGTATCCCACCAGCTCCTCTGTCAGAAACAGCTTGAAGCATTCTGGCTCAGAGGGGCTTTGCACTCCAGCCTGGGACTCAAAGCCATCAGGGGTGAAATGGCTGGAGACCTTTCAGCTCCGCAGACCTCCGTACTTAACCCACTCTTGGTCTGCCTCCATCACCTCCAATGTCTTCATAGGGACCTGGGTCTTCGTCGGTGGGCAAGGGGTCCTCAGATTCAGGGTTCTCAATGGCTACAAGGTTGGGGGCAGCTTCTCACTGTCAAAATCTGATTCCTCACTGTCACACCTAATTTAGACAAATCTAGAATTTTTGCATTTGTGAGTTGTCTGCTTTTGAAAGACATTGCTAATGCTACAGTTTATATGCGAGTGGCCAATCCTCAAAAAGTACAGAATATGCCTGACTGGAGGGGGGTGGGCGGGCCACATAAGATCATGTAACCCAATATTGCAAGCTCTGATATTGCTAGAATTTAGAATGCAAGTAGTCAGTTGTCTACACTACATACACAAACAAAACAGCACTAGGATATCTTGTAAATATAGACCTGTAAACAAAGATACAATTGGCAGAAATATCACCTATGAATACTTATGGTGAATGTAAGTTTTACTTTTTGGTACTTTATTAATAAACAACTTTACAAATCAAATTTGCTCTCATTCCGGGCTGTATGGTCCTGCTTGACAAAATAAACTCAGCAAAAAAAAGAAAATGCCCTCGCACTGTCAACTGCGTTTATTTTCAGCAAACTTAACGTGTACATTTTTGTATGACCATAACAAGATTCAAAAACTGAGACATAAACTGAACAAATTTGACAGACGTGTCCCTGAACAAAGTGGGGGGTGAAAATCACCACCAGCTGCATTAAGTACTGCAGTGCATCTCCTCCTCATGGACTATACCAGATTTGCCAGTTCTTGCTATGAGAAGTTACCCCACTCTTCCACCAAGGCACCTGCAAGTTCCTGGACATTTCTGGGGGGAATGGCCCTAGCCCTCACCCTCCGATCCAACAGGTCCCAGACATGCTCATTGGGATTGAGATCCGGGCTCTTCGCTGGCCATGGCAGAACACTGAAATTCTTGTCTTGCAAGAAATCACACACAGATCGAGCAGTATTGGCTGGTGGCATTGTCATGCTGGAGGGTCATGTCATTAAATATGGCAGGCACAATATCATAAAATGTTTGTTTAATCACCCATAAATATACACACACACGTTTTAAATTTGATTTATTTTTCAGATTTGTGTACTGTTCTTATGACCTGTACTCAAAACTATTTGTGCAATTCAACTATGTTGTGAACACAATATTCCTGCCATAACTCAAACAACTTTGTCTGGATATAGAAAAGGCAGCAGACTGCTTGGCATGGCGACACCAAGCATCTTTGAGGAAGAATGAGGTATCTCGGAGGCTCCAACCCAAGACTCGACACCCTCTCCCTAGTTCCCAGAGATTTCCACCCAAATGTTCTGTGCGCAATATCAAATCAAATCAAATGTATTTATATAGCCCTTCGTACATCAGCTGATATCTCAAAGTGCTGTACAGAAACCCAGCCTAAAACCCCAAACAGCAAGCAATGCAGGTGTAGAAGCACGGTGGCTAGGAAAAACTCCCTAGAAAGGCCAAAACCTAGGAAGAAACCTAGAGAGGAACCAGGCTATGTGGGGTGGCCAGTCCTCTTCTGGCTGTGCCGGGTGGAGATTATAACAGAACATGGCCAAGATGTTCAAATGTTCATAAATGACCAGCATGGTTGAATAATAACAAGGCAGAACAGTTGAAACTGGAGCAGCAGCACAGTCAGGTGGACCGAGGACAGCAAGGAGTCATCATGTCAGGTAGTCCTGGGGCAGGGTCCTAGGGCTCAGGTCCTCCGAGAGAGAGAAAGAAAGAAAGAGAGAATTAGAGAGAGCATATGTGGGGTGGCCCGTCCTCTTCTGGCTGTGCCGGGTGGAGATTATAACAGAACATGGCCAAGATGTTCAAATGTTCATAAATGACCAGCATGGTCGAATAATAGTAAGGCAGAACAGTTGAAACTGGAACAGCAGCATGGCCAGGTGGACTGGGGACAGCAAGGAGTCATCATGTCAGGTAGTCCTGGGGCATGGTCCTAGGGCTCAGGTCAGTTGAAACTGGAGCAGCAGCATGGCCAGGTGGACTGGGGACAGCAAGGAGTCATCATGTCAGGCAGTCCTGGGGCATGGTCCTAGGGCTCAGGTCCTCCGAGAGAGAGAAAGAAAGAAGGAGAGAATTAGAGAACGCACACTTAGATTCACACAGGACACCGAATAGGACAGGAGAAGTACTCCAGATATAACAAACTGACCCTAGCCCCCCGACACAAACTACTGCAGCATAAATACTGGAGGCTGAGAAAGGAGGGGACAGGAGACACTGTGGCCCCATCCGAGGACACCCCCGGACAGGGCCAAACAGGAAGGATATAACCCCACCCACTTTGCCAAAGCACAGCAGGGATGAGGTTACAAGCTAGATGACGCAAAACATTTCTCACATAACGGACATTATCGAACAAATCAAGCATTTATTTTTCGACCTGCGATTCCTGGGAGTGCATTCTGATGAAGTTCATCAAAGGTAAGGGAATATTTATCATGTCATTTGTGGTTTATTTTGACTCCAAAATGGCCAAAAGTATTTTTGAAATCTGACACCGGTTGCATTCAGGAGAGGTATATCTATAATTCCATGTGTATAACTTGTATTATCATCTACATTTATGAGTATTTCTGTTGAATCGATGTGGCTATGCAAATCACTGGATGTTTTTGGAACTAGTGAATGTAAAGCGCCAATGTAAACTCAGATTTTTTTATATAAATATGAACTTTATCAAAACAAAACATACATGTATTGTGTAACATGAAGTCCTATGAGTGTCATCTGATGAAGATCATCAAAGGTTAGTGATGCATTTGATCTCTATTTCTGCTTTTTGTGACTCCTCTCTTTGGCTGGGAAAATGGCTGTGTTTTATTGTGGTTTGATGGTGACCTAACATAATCGTTTGTGGTGCTTTGAAATCGGACACTGTGGTGGGATTAACAACAAGACTACCTTTTAAAACGGTATAAGATACATGTATGTTTGAGGAATTTTTATCATGAGATTTCTGTTATTTTAAATTTGTCGCCCTGCACTTTCACTGGCTGTTGTCATATCATCCCATTAACGGGATTGCAGCCCAAAGAGGTTAGCACCAGCTGCCAGAGCAGCTCACAGATCACTGCACCTAGCCTGTAAATAGCCCATCCAACTACCTCAGCCCCATACTGTTATTTTAGCTCCTTTGCACCCCAGTATCTGTACTTGCACATTCATATTCTGCACATCTATCACTCCAGTGTTTATTTGCTAAATTGTAATTATTTCGCCACTATGGCCTATTTATTGCCTTACCTCCCTTATCTTACCTAATTTGCACACACTGTATATAGACTTTATTCTATTGTGTTATTGACTGTATGTTTGTTTATTCTATGTGTAACTCTGTGTTGTTGTTTATGTCGCACTGCTTTGCTTTATCTTGGCCAGGTCGCAGTTGTAATTGAGAACTTGTTCTCAAATATTCTACCTGGTTAAATAAAGATGAAATAGGAAGTTATGCATGTTAGCCGACATTACCCTGGAGGATCTTTAATCTAAGCTAGGCTAGCTAGCCTCTGACCACAGCACGGCCCATTTAGTGTAACCAAGTGACTTAATGCTACGTATACTAAACAAAGAGATACCCAAGCAACTACACCGTGGGGAGGCAGGAATAGCTAGTCTGGCTAGCATGCTGTGGTGCTTGTTAGCTAGCCTGGTCTCGAAAGTCTACATAGGACCAGATCACTGAAGTGGGACTTGACCCTTCATCGACAAGTCTGGGAAGGGAGGCAAGCGGCGCTTGACCGAGGCAGACACAGGCAGTGGGGGAGTACTCATCGAACACGGCCGCCCCCTCTCTTCAAATAGCATTCCATAACTGGCGACAGAATGCACAGGAGCCGGGTTGAGCACACACACCACGCCCAGGCGGACAGACAACCAAAGACCCAATCCAGCTCCACGTCCCGCAACTCGGACGAGGTACGGGCACCTGGGAGAGGAAGTCACTTTCGGAAACACCAAGAATGCTTCACAATTTTCAAGACAATCTGCACATGGACAAGTAGGGGAAGAGTGCCAGCCACCCTATAGTCATGCACATTAACTGATTGAAGCGAGGGCATGCCAGAGCATGTACCGAGCTGAGACATACAAGACAATAAACATGAGTATCTTTATTTATTTGGGCATGGTCGCAAATCCAAACCCCACTAATCCTGTTGTCTTGGTCACATTTGCCACCATCTTCCTTATTGCTATAGCCAGGTCAAGAAATCAGAAGAATAATGAATTGTTCGTGATTAGGAAACTATGAGAACCATACAAACTCTAGCACACAATATCCAGGGGGTGAGAACGCTCTACAAAAATAGAGACAGTTTAGTTGGAATACGAGATTCTCTTAGGTTGCACCAATTGTTTGTTTTAGTAGCCTTAATCATTCCTGTTCAAACCTAGGTGAAGAGAGGAATAATTGAAGAAATTCATCCTCATGCTTATCACCTTTGTAAGATGGGGCTTCAGGTGTTGGCTTTGTCAGGCGTAAAGGGAGCCAGTCTATGTAAGCAGGACCCAGAACCTTAGTTTCTCTACATCTCCTTAGTGGTGACCTTGGTACAGTCACCCGTTCTGGCCAAATGGCCATTCTCATAGACTCTGTATCTAACTCAAATTTTAAGTAAAAGATAGAAAAAGTTAATGCATGGAACGGGATAATTAATTAAGCTGTCTGTCAGGAGTGTAAGTGAGGGTGGGATGAGATGGTGAAGGCCCCCACCAATCCTCTGGGAGATCTGGATAATTGGACAAAAGGAGAGAGAGAGAGAACAAAGAGGGGCACATGGGAAGACATGCTTGAAATTGAGAAATAATAAAGAGAGAAATTAGTCAGGAATCGGGAGGGGGTGGCATTTAAGGGGTAGGATTAAAGAGTTAAGTCAAATAAGATGGTGGTTATTAATATGTCCGTCAAGCCTGCGTGGCCAACAGAGTGGTACAACCTTTTAACTGGGATAGGCGTCCCACTACATTCAAGTGTCTTATACCAGTTATTGATGATTTTGGAATGACTACCTCATCTCTGTACCCCACACATACAATTATCTGTAAGGTCCCTCAGTCAAGCAGTGAATTTCAAAAACAGATTCAACCATAAAGACCATGGAGGTTTTCCAACGCCTCGCAGCAGCGCACCTATTGGTGGACGGTTAAAAATAGAAAGGATACATTGAATACCCCTTCGGGCATGGTGTATCAATACAGTCACTAATAAAAAGATATAGGCGTCCTTCCTAACTTCAGTCACTGGTTCGACTGTGACCTGGCAGACTTTCTCCACTTCAAGAACACCATTTGGTGAAAGGCTTGGCACACAAATACTCAGGCTGACTGTCTGTCGTTCAGGCAAATTAAAAATAAAGTGCACTCAGGCTATTAGGAAGGCCAAGTTGGTTACTTTAAGGAGCAGTTCTTGCTCTGTGGGTCTAACCCCAATAAGTTTTGTAAAACAGTGAAAGACATGAAGAATAAACCCTCCTCCTCACAGCTGCCAATCCAAAATCATGTTGATGATGTGGTTGTTACTGGAGCATATGGAGACATGGAGCATATGGCTAAGCTTTTTAATCACCACTTCATTAAGTCAGGATTCCTATTTGACTCAGCCATGCCTCCTTGCCCTTCCAACATTTCCTGATGTCCCAGCCCTTCGAATGTGACAAGCCCCAATGCTCCTCCCTCTTTTTCCCCTGCTCCGTTACAGTTTCTCCATACAGGTGGTCACTGATCAAGCTGATCCTAACTGTATAATAGGCCCATTTCTATCTTGCCCTATTTATCAAAAGTGTTGTAAAAACTTGTCAATAATCATCTGACTGGCTTTCTTGATGTCTATAGTATTCTCTCTGGTATGCAATCTGGTGTCCGCTAAGGTTATGTATCCCTTGATTCTAAGCAATGTTGTGCTGCTATTTTTTATTGACTTGGCCAAAGCTTTTGATACGGTAGACCATTCCATTCTTGTGTGTCAGCTAAGGAGTATTGGTGTCACTGCGGGGTCTTTGGCCTGGTTTGCTAACTACCACTCTCAAAGAGTGCAGTGTATAAACTTAGAAGATCTGCTGTCTCAGCCACTGCCTGTCACCAAATGCTTGATCCTACGCTCTACACTCTTCTCAATTTACATCAATATACAGATGATACAGTCTAATACTCAGCTCGCCCCTCCATAGATTTTGTGTTAAATGCTCTACACCAAAGATGTTTTAATGTCCAACAAGCTTTCTCTGGCCTTAACCTTGTTCTGAACACCTTCAAAACAAAGGTAATGTGGTTTGATAATAATAATGCTCCTCTCCCCACCGGTGTGATTACTGCCTCTGAGGGTTTAGAGCTTGATATAGTCACCTCATACAAGTACTTGGGAGTATGGCTAGACGGTACACTGTCCTTCTCTCAACACATATCCAAGCTAAGGTTAAATCTAGACTTTTTTTTCCTCTATCATAATCACTCTTCTTTCACCCACCTGCCAAAATAAACCTGAATCAGTTGACTATCCTACCCATGCTAGATTTCGGGGGTGGAATTTATAGATTGGCAGCTAAGGGTGCTGTCATGTGGCTAGATGGTCTTTACCATTCGTCCATCAGATTTGCCAGCAATGTTCCTTATAGGACCCGTCACTGCACTCTATACTCTGTAAACTGGCAATTTCTGTACACCCGACGCAAAATCCACTGGTTGATGCTTATTTATAAAACACTTAGGTCTCACTCCCCCCTATCTGAGATACCTACTGCAACACATCCTCCACATACAAAACCTGTTCTGACAGTCACATTCTGTTAAATGTCCCAAAAGCGCACACATTCCTGGGTCGCTCCTCTTTTCAGTTTGATGCAGCTAGCGACTAGAACGAGGTGCAAAAAACCCCACTCATACCAGACAATTCTATCCCCATCTCTTCGTTCAGACTCAATAATAGACACTCTGACTCTCGTGGATGCTTTTAATTATGTATTGTTGTCTCCTTTTTGCCCTTTGTGCTGTTTGTTGTCTGTGCTCAACAATGTTTGTGCTGCTGCCATGTTGTCATGTGTTGCAGCCATGCTGTGTTGTCATCTTAGGTCCCTCTGTGTAGTGTTGTGGTGATGCTCTTGTGATGTGTGTTTTTTATCACAGCCCCCATAGGAGGCCTTTCACCTCTTGGTAGGCCAGCATTGCAAATAAGAATTTGTTCTGAACCGATTTGCCTAGATAAATTAAGGTCAAATAAAACACATTTCCGGAGAGGAAGGAAACCACCCAGGGATTCCACCATGAGGTCAATGGTTAAATAAACAGTTTAGAGTTTAATGGCTGTGATACAGTGGGGAGAACAAGTATTTGATAACCTGCAACATCGGCAGTGTTTCCTACTTACAAAGCATGTATAGGTCTGTAATTTTTACCATAGGTACACTTCAACTGTGAGAGTCAGAATCTAAAACAAAAATCCAGAA
The DNA here is from genome assembly GCF_023373465.1 of Oncorhynchus keta. NCBI lineage: Eukaryota > Metazoa > Chordata > Actinopteri > Salmoniformes > Salmonidae > Oncorhynchus > Oncorhynchus keta. The sequence goes on along the minus strand of NC_068437.1, from coordinate 12,601,032 downwards.
AATCACATTGTATGATTTTTATGTAATTAATTTGCATTTTATACATCCGAAAATCAGAACTTACAGAGATCATACGTTTCCTGTAGTTCTTGACCAGGTTTGCACACACTGCAGCAGGGATTTTGGCCCACTCCTCCATACAGACCTTCTCCAGATCCTTCAGGTTTCGGGGCTGTCGCTGGGCAATACCGACTTTCAGCTCCCTCCAAAGATGTTCTATTGGGTTCAGGTCTGGAGACTGGCTAGGCCACTCCAGGACCTTGAGATGCTTCTTACGGAGCCACTCCTTAGTTGCCCTGGCTGTGTGTTTCGGCTCGTTGTTATGCTGGAAGAACCAGCCTCGACCCATCTTCAATGCTCTTACTGAGGGAAGGAGGTTGTTGGCCAGGATCTCGCAATACATGGCCCCATCCATCCTCCCCTCAATACGGCGCAATCGTCCTGTCCCCTTTACAGAAAAGCATTCCCAAAGAATGATGTTTCCACCTCCATGCTTCACGGTTGGGATGGTGTTCTTGGGGTTGTACTCATCCTTTTTCTTCCTCCAAACACGGTGAGTTGAGTTTAGACCAAAAAGCTCTATTTTTGTCTCATCAGACCACATGAACTTCTCCCATTCCTCCTCTGGATCACCCAGATGATCACTTCAGACGGGCCTGGACATGTGCTGGCTTGAGCAGGGGGACCTTGCGTGCACTGCAGGATTATAATCTATGACGGCGTAGTGTGTTACTAATGGTTTTATTTGAGACTGTGGTCCCAGCTCTCTTCAGGTCATTGACCAGTTCCTGCCGTGTAGTTCTGGGCTGATCCCTCATCTTCCTCATGATCATTGATGCCCCACGAGGTGAGATCTTGTGGTGATTGACCGTCATCTTGAACTTCTTCCATTTTCTAAAATTGCGCCAACAGTTGTTGCCTTCTCACCAAGCTGCTTGCCCATTGTCCTGTAGCCCATCCCAGCCTTATGCAGGTCTACAATTTTATCCCTGATGTCCTTACACAGCTCTCTGGTCTTGGCCATTGTGGAGAGGTTGGAGTCTGTTTGATTGAGTGTGTGGACAGGTGTCTTTTATACAGGTAACAAGTTCAAAACAGGTGCAGTTAATACAGGTAATGAGTGGAGAACAGGAGGGCTTCTTAAAGAAAAACTAGCAGGTCTGTGAGAGCCGGAATTCTTACTGGTTGGTAGGTGATCAAATACTTATGTCATACAATAAAATGCAAATATATTACTTAAAAATCATACGATGTGATTTTCTGGATTTTTGTTTTAGATTCCATCTCTCACAGTTGGAGTGTACCTATGATAAAAAGTAGACCTCTACATGCTTTGTATGTATGAAAACCTGAAAAATCGGCAGTGTATGAAATACTTGTTCCCCCCACTGTAGGTGAAAACTGAGGATGGATCAACAACATTTTAGTTACTCCACAATACTAACTTAAATGACAGAGTGAAAAAGTAGGAAGCTTGTACAGAATAAAATATTCCAAAACATGCATCCTGTTTGCAATAAAGCACCGAGGTAAAACTGCTCAAATGTGGCAAAGAAATGAACTTCATGTCCTGAATACAAAGCATTATGTTTGGTTAGGGTGACCACATTTAAAATACCCAAATGTGGGATAACAGGATCATTTTGCGGGACAGTGGAACCTACATGAATACAAACATTTGGCATCCCCCCACCCGTCATAATTTCTTAAAAGTTTATATCGACAGATGTTCAATATCTTTATAAAATATGCATCCTCCAAATTGCAACATCTGCCTATTTTTTTATACCTTCAAACACCACGTTACGCATACCTAACTTCAAAACAGGCCATGGCATCATCCCTGTCAATCGTGAATGATAATTCTTCACATTTTACCAATGGAATATCCAAACTGCGTCTGCATGACATTCATTTGATATCAAATCAGTTTCATGGGCATATGCATTTAGAGCTTCTTGAATTACTGTTTCGCGAGCAAATTGAAACGGATGGTAATAAATGATATACCCTTCCTGTATTTTATTTCAGTCAAAGCACATTCTGACTAGCGTGGGTTCACTGGTGAGTTTTGGCTCCATTACATTTTTGGGACTATTCAGTTGGTGGTTTATTTGGAGTAACAAAGACAATCATTACATTTACATTTAAGTCATTTAGCAGACGCTCTTATCCAGAGCGACTTACAAATTGGTGCATACACCTTATGGCATCCAGTGGAACAGCCACTTGCATCTAAATCTTTTTTTTTGGGGGGGGGGGGGTGAGAAGGATTACCTACCCTTACTTACCCTATCCTAGGTATTCCTTGAAGAGGTGGGGTTTCAGGTGTCTCCGGAAGGTGGTGATTGACTCCGCTGTCCTGGCGTCGTGAGGGAGTTTGTTCCACCATTGGGGGGCCAGAGCAGCGAACAGTTTTGACTGGGCTGAGCGGGAACTGTACTTCCTCAGTGGTAGGGAGGCGAGCAGGCCAGAGGTGGATGAACGCAGTGCCCTTGTTTGGGTGTAGGGCCTGATCAGAGCCTGGAGGTACTGAGGTGCCGTTCCCCTCACAGCTCCGTAGGCAAGCACCATGGTCTTGTAGCGGATGCGAGCTTCAACTGGAAGCCAGTGGAGAGAGCGGAGGAGCGGGGTGACGTGCGAGAACTTGGGAAGGTTGAACACCAGACGGGCTGCGGCGTTCTGGATGAGTTGTAGGGGTTTAATGGCACAGGCAGGGAGCCCAGCCAACAGCGAGTTGCAGTAATCAAGACGGGAGATGACAAGTGCCTGGATTAGGACCTGCGCCGCTTCCTGTGTGAGGCAGGGTCGTACTCTGCGGATGTTGTAGAGCATGAACCTACAGGAACGGGACACCGCCTTGATGTTAGTTGAGAACGTCAGGGTGTTGTCCAGGATCACGCCAAGGTTCTTAGCGCTCTGGGAGGAGGACACAATGGAGTTGTCAACCGTGATGGCGAGATCATGGAACGGGCAGTCCTTCCCCGGGAGGAAGAGGAGCTCCGTCTTGCTGAGGTTCAGCTTGAGGTGGTGATCCGTCATCCACACTGATATGTCTGCCAGACATGCAGAGATGCGATTCGCCACCTGGTCATCAGAAGGGGAAAGGAGAAGATTAATTGTGTGTCGTCTGCATAGCAATGATAGGAGAGACCATGTGAGGTTATGACAGAGCCAAGTGACTTGGTGTATAGCGAGAATAAGAGAGGGCCTAGAACAGAGCCCTGGGGACACCAGTGGTGAGAGCGCGTGGTGAGGAGACAGATTCTCGCCACGCCACCTGGTAGGAGCGACCTGTCAGGTAGGACGCAATCCAAGCGTGGGCCGCGCCGGAGATGCCCAACTCGGAGAGGGTGGAGAGGAGGATCTGATGGTTCACAGTATCGAAGGCAGCCGATAGGTCTAGAAGGATGAGAGCAGAGGAGAGAGAGTTAGCTTTAGCAGTGCGGAGCGCCTCCGTGATACAGAGAAGAGCAGTCTCAGTTGAATGACTAGTCTTGAAACCTGACTGATTTGGATCAAGAAGGTCATTCTGAGAGAGATAGCGGTAGAGCTGGCCAAGGACGGCACGCTCAAGAGTTTTGGAGAGAAAAGAGAGAAGGGATACTGGTCTGTAGTTGTTGACATCGGAGGGATCGAGTGTAGGTTTTTTCAGAAGGGGTGCAACTCTCGCTCTCTTGAAGACGGGAGGGACGTAGCCAGCGGTCAGGGATGAGTTGATGAGCGAGGTGAGGTAAGGGAGAAGGTCTCCGGAAATGGTCTGGAGAAGAGAGGAGGGGATAGGGTCAAGCGGGCAGGTTGTTGGGCGGCCGGCCGTCACAAGACGCGAGATTTCATCTGGAGAGAGAGGGAGAAAGAGGTCAGAGCATAGGGTGGGGCAGTGTGAGCAGAACCAGCGGTGTCGTTTGACTTAGCAACGAGGATCGGATGTCGTCGACCTTCTTTTCAAAATGGTTGACGAAGTCATCTGCAGAGAGGGAGGAGGGGGGATTCAGGAGGGAGGAGAAGGTGGCAAAGAGCTTCCTAGGGTTAGAGGCAGATGCTTGGAATTTAGAATGGTAGAAAGTGGCTTTAGCAGCAGAGACAGAGGAGGAAAATGTAGAGAGGAGGGAGTGAAAAGATGCCAGGTCCGCAGGGAGGCGAGTTTTCCTCCATTTCCGCTCGGCTGCCCGGAGCCCTGTTCTGTGAGCTCGCAATGAGTCGTCGAGCCACGGAGCGGGAGGGAGGACCGAGCCGGCCTGGAGGATAGGGGACATAGAGAGTCAAAGGATGCAGTAAGGGAGGAGAGGAGGGTTGAGGAGGCAGAATCAGGAGATAGGTTGGAGAAAGTTTGAGCAGAGGGAAGAGATGATAGGATGGAAGAGGAGAGAGTAGCGGGGAGAGAGAGCGAAGGTTGGGACGGCGCGATACCATCCGAGTAGGGGCAGTGTGGGAAGTGTTGGATGAGAGCGAGAGGGAAAAGGATACAAGGTAGTGGTCGGAGACTTGGAGGAGTTGCAATGAGGTTAGTGGAAGAACAGCATCTAGTAAAGATGAGGTCAAGCGTATTGCCTGCCTTGTGAGTAGGGGGAAGGTGAGAGGGTGAGGTCAAAGAGGAGAGGAGTGGAAAGAAGGAGGCAGAGAGGAATGAGTCAAAGGTAGACGTGGGGAGGTTAAAGTCGCCCAGAACTGTGAGAGGTGAGCCGTCCTCAGGAAAGGAGCTTATCAAGGCATCAAGCTCATTGATGAACTCTCCGAGGAACCTGGAGGGCGATAAATGATAAGGATGTTAAGCTTGAAAGGGCTGGTAACTGTGACAGCATGGAATTCAAAGGAGGCGATAGACAGATGGGTAAGGGGAGAAAGAGAGAAAGACCACTTGGGAGAGATGAGGATCCCGGTGCCACCACCCCGCTGACCAGAAGCTCTCGGGGTGTGCGAGAACACGTGGGCGGACGAGGAGAGAGCAGTAGGAGTAGCAGTGTTATCTGTGGTGATCCATGTTTCCGTCAGTGCCAAGAAGTCAAGGGACTGGAGGGAGGCATAGGCTGAGATGAACTCTGCCTTGTTGGCCACAGATCGGCAGTTCCAGAGGCTACCGGAGACCTGGAACTCCACGTGGGTCGTACGCGCTGGGACCACCAGATTAGGGTGGCCGCGGCCACGCGGTGTGGAGCGTTTGTATGGTCTGTGCAGAGGAGAGAACAGGGATAGACAGACACATAGTTGACAGGCTACAGAAAAGGCTACGCTAATGCAAGGAGATTGGAATGACAAGTGGACTACACGTCTCGAATGTTCAGAAAGTTAAGCTTACGTAGCAAGAATCTTATTGACTAAAATGATTAAAATGATACAGTACTGCTGAAGTAGGCTAGCTGGCAGTAGCTGCGTTGTTGACACTACACTAATCAAGTCGTTCCGTTGAGTGTAATAGTTTCTACAGTGCTACTATTCGGGGCTAGCTGGCTAGCTAGCAGTGTTGTTTACGTTACGTTGCGTTAAAGAACGACAATAGCTGGCTAGCTAACCTAGGAAATCGCTCTAGACTACACAATTATCTTTGAAACAAAGACGGCTATGTAGCTAGCTATGTAGCTAGCTACGATCAAACAAATCAAACCGTTGTACTGTAATGAAATTAAATGAAATGAAAATGTGAAACTACCTGACCGGGTTGTTGAATTCGAAACAGTAGACGTTGGCTAGCTGTTAGCTGTTAGCTGTTGGCTAGCTAGCAGAGTCTCCTACGTTAAGGACGACAAATAGCTGGCTAGCGACCCTCAGTGAATTAAGATAATCACTCCAAGGCTACACACACTAAACTACACAATTATCTTGGAAACAAAGACAGCTATGTAGCTAGCTAACACTAGACTAATCAAGTCGTTCAGTTGAGTGAATAGCACTACAGTGATGCTAATCCGTGTGCGTTAGCTAGCGTTGCTAGCTCCTGGGCGAATAGCAGTGAAGGCTACGTTAGGGCGACGAAATACGATAATTATGCAATTATCTCTGATACAAGGACGGCTATGTAGCTAGCTAAGAAGAATTGCTAAGATTAGACAAATCAACCGTTGTACTATAATGAAATGTAATGAAAAAGTTATACAACCTGCAGAGCGAAGTGCGAATGCGACTGCTCGCTCCAACCCGGAACCGGTGTCCACTGAAAGTTTACTAGAAACAACAACTGGAACCTAAAAGACACCTACCATAAGCACCTACTATGTTTGCCCAAGAATTAGCAAACGAAAGAAAAACCCACACCAAACTTAAAGACAGGATGCAAACCAAAATGGAGCAAAACAAAAACAGGGAAGATCTGATAATGGATTGTTTGTCTAGAAATCAAAATAGGGTTAACCCTATACATCTCTCAAGACAATTAGAGCACTGGGCCAGCTGCTCTTAAACATCACCTGCGTCAATATAGGTGGAACGTCCTTCCGACGTGGAACAAATACTGACTTAAGAGGTGATGCCAATCCATGTGCAACTATGTGCTAATGTGATATACGTGCTAAAAGTGCAACCTCAAAACGTACATGGAAAAAACAAAACCTGTAACAATCATCCTTCTCCAGTTGACACTACAATTGCCCTATGATAAGATAAAAGCATCTGTTAAATGAACGAAACAAAAAGCTAAAACAAGATATCTCCAGCGTGAGGAAGGACAGAAGAGGCTTTCCTTTGCCAGTTACAATATACTCCTGAAGATTTAGACACATAACAGCACTGAAGACCTGATTTAAATCACCCATTTCCAGTTAATCAACTGTTTTGCTCACACTATGAAATGTTTTTTATTTTTTATTTTTTCCAGTTGATTGGTTCTTTTGGCCAAGTGGATGGGATTGTTTCCCACCACAATGACAACGTTGTAATGATGCTTGGAAGCTGATAGCTGGCCTGTTAGACCATTGTTTTAAGGGAGAACGATGCCAGGTTTCAAGTCAAGTCTCGCAGAGATTTATTTCACAGCGTCTGATTATTCTGAAGATTATACCAATAATTAATCAGTTCTGCTAATGTGCACACACACACCTTAAACTGAATGTACAAAACATTAAGAACACCTGCCCTTTCCATGACAGACTGACCAGGGGATTCCAGGTGAAAACTATGATCTCTTCTTGATGTCACTTGTTAAATCCACTTCAAATCAGTATAGATGAAGTGGAGGAGACAGGTTAAATAAGGATTTTTAAGCCTTGAGACAGTTGAAACATGGATTGTGAATATGTGCCATTCAGAGGGTGAATGGGCAAGACAAAAGATGTAACTGGCTTTGAACGGGGTATGGTAGAAGATGCCAGGTGCAACGGTTGGTGTCAAGAATTGTAACACTGCTGTGTTTTTCATGCTCAACAGTTTCCGTATTAAGAATGGTTCACCACCCAGAGGACATCCAGCTAACTTGACACAACTGTGGGAAGCATTGGAATAAACATGGGCCATCATCTCTGTGGTACACTTTCGACACCTGGTAGAGTCCAAGCCCCATCGAATTGAAGCTGTTCTGAGGGGGGGCGGGAGTGCCTTGATCACTGAAAAGATTCAAGCTACTCCACCATGTATAGTTTCATATTTTAAAGGCACATTTGTGTTTTATGTAATAACACTTCAGAATGTAAATGAGAAAGAAACGTTTCTACTCAACAAGACTAAAAAGAACTGTGAGCTTTACTATTGACTCTAGAAAGACCTACATTAGGTCAGTCAAGTATTTAAAATGGAATTTTCATATTGTGGAGTTATTACTGTACATTCTTAATACAGATACATAAAAGCTGCTCAGAATTGGCAAAATGTACTCATGAAATCGCCATACACTCACTAACCTCCTTTTTTGTAAGCAGTGTAGTAGTATAGCCTACACACACTACATACACTCTCAGAAAAGAAATGTGCTAGTTATATCACTGTAGGGGAACCCCGTGGATAACCTTTTTTATGGGTTCTTTGTATAACTATCCATGTACGGTTCTACCAGGAACCAGAGGGTTTTTCATTAAACTGTTAAAACATTCCTGGCTACTGGTTGCAGTGAGAATACGGTAAATATACACAACTTTTTAGAGCAGGATTAAGGTGTTTTTGCTGTAAGGGACAGTATGCTGCTGTATACTGATTACTTGGGAGCAACGTTCCCTCTAACAAACTTGATCGCAACCTTGAACGTTGTTAAAATTCTGTGCAACTTCAAGCGCACATTTACTGTGAACGCTGAGGCTGTACCCGCTTTAAGTTACAGTTTTAACATTGGCCATGTAGGCTACTGTGTGGCTATTTGATCATAATGTAGGCCTACCTACATATTCTACAGAGAATCAGATAAATTATGCAACTCTCTACCTATTGGCTACTTAGCTTATTCAAGCCTGTTTCGAAATACAACACTGCTCCTTTAAGACAAAAAAAGCTCTTTACCGGACTCGCTTTTCAAAGATGTCTACAAATGTATGTTTTGTGCTCTTCTATGAAGTGATAATTCCCCTATTGTTGACACAAAATGATCTATAACTCACCAACAAAGGATCTGAAGAAAATGTGCACACATAGCTACATGCAGCTCTTGCTTTGATCTCAAAACAAGTGCATATACTCACGACCGCTCATGCTGTAAACACAGACCAGTTCAAAGTAAATGGCACAGATCCATATGACAATGGTCTATTTGCATGTAGGCCAACTGCAGCTCTGAATGTTTATGATGCACCAGTCTGTGTAGAGTACAGGCTGAGTAGCACATGTCTATGCAATAGAATTGTACTCCAATGCGGTGTGCCTACACCAAAATCTCTTGCATAGTTTTTATTGTATTGATTCTATCACAATTGCCCCAGTAAAGGGAAACGTTGATAGTGTTAACAGAGAAAACCTTGAACAGTGGTCACCAACCTTTTCTGAGTCAAGATCACTGAGTCAAAATGCAAGCCGAGATCTACCGCACCAATTTTTTTAAACATGACTTAAAAAACGTAAGCCTATGCAAAATGACTCACTTAAAAAACAGTTCTGTAGCAATGAGGCTTGTGTACTAAGCTATAGGCCCAATACATTGTCACCGCCTATTGACTTTGCTTGAATTGCCCTGGCAATGCATTGCTGTTTGGGCCATTTTTGAAAATTATATTTCAAAATTTAAGGTAGGCTATATGATCACACTGGTAATTAAATATATTGTTGTATTACCTGTGAAGCACAGCTGAGTGAGCATACATTTAAATAATTCACTTTTTATGTTGAACAAAAATATAAACTCAACATGCAACAATTTCGAAGATTTTACTGAGTTACAGTTCATAGAAGGAAATCAGTCAATTGAAATAAATAAATTAGGCCCTAATCTATGAAGTTCACATGACTGGGCAGGGGTGCACCCTTGGCTGGCATAGGCTCACCCACTTGGCAGCCAAGCCCACCCAGAGGGGAGCCAGGCCCAGCCAATCAGAATGAGTTTTCCCCACAAAAGGGCTTTATTAAAAGACATCCCTGTCCAGTTTGTATTCAATTGACTGAATACAAATTGTTGACAGTGCTGAGTAAGAACATAAAAACAGCATCTCTTTGCTGTATTCGTAGACAGTCTCTCTCTAGTCATCATTTAATTTTTTTTGAAGTCTCACAGAATGAGCTACGTTACTTCAGACAGTCATCTGAGCCATCCGATTGGCTCAGATGACAGGGCAGCTGAATCAGGTGCACCTACCACCAACAGCCAGAGACAAATACACAAGCCTTAATCATTGTTTTTTTTTACAGAAATTCTTGGCAATTAACCAGGAATGGTTTGGAGATCAACCAGTTGGTGACCACTGCTTTAGAAAGTTGAGTGAAGTTAATCTCATGCTTCTCTCTATGGGCTGATATTGCTGCGCACACACATGCAGCTTTGAGGGAATATTGCTTGCACTTGGGGTTTGAACCCACAGACTCTTGGTTGCCAGTAATCTGAATTCCATGCTGTGCCACCAGCTCTGTGGGTATGATTGAGATTGTTAAAAGATTAGAACTGATAGAGGGTCTGTCATTTGTCTCTACAGAGGAACCCTTTTGAGCTCCATTTTGAGCTCTCTCGTGGGTTCTTTGTTTTGTCCTTGTAAGGGAATGTTTTGGTTCTACATAGAACTCTCTCATGAAGAACTCATGACATGTTCTTTACAGTTATACTTATAGGATACTTCAGATGTGCTTAAGGCACACACTGTTAAACATTATCTGTAATTTGACAGTAAACTACGGAGTTGCAGTGAAAATACACTAAGAACTTAGATTGTATTTTTAAAGCTGAATGAAGGTGTTGTTGTAAAATGACTGTATGTGGCTGTAATCAGATAACAGTAAACTCTTGTAAATTATGAAAATAACTGTATTTTTACTGCAACTCAGTAGGAAGTAAGTTATTGTAATTTGACAGGATAAGTATTACAGTAAACTCTTGTCAGATGAGTTACTGTGAGTACAGTTGGGACTGCACCTCAGCTGGAATTTGAACTCACAGCCTCTTGGGTGCCAGCAACCTGAACAAAGTGAATGGGCTGGGGGGGCTACAAACAGTGTGAGGGCAGTTCTTACACAGTATTTATTTTTGTGTATGGGAGATTGAGGAGAAATGGCACCTACCAATCGTTCTCATACACAATACATATACTTTCTCGAAACATGACCCTGCATAACCAAAGCCCCCTTCCTCATCTCAAAGACCTGTCTGTAAACCGCCCCCTGCCTATTGACTTGGACAGATCATTCGCATCAATAGTAGCTCTTGGCAGATAATGTTTGTAGACATGTCGTTGTATTGTTTTTTTGAGAATCTGCAGAGAGAAGAATGAGGTGATTGTGTCATTTCTGTTGTCGTTTTGATTGTATACCTTTCAGTGTCCCTTGAAGGTGTCTGTCTTACAATCTTGTTGTGCTCCATAATGCTTGTTTACCCGCTTTTGTGAATGTTTCAGCAGGGCATTGTGGAAGGACTCCAGATCACCTACATTTCACAAAGAGACAAGAGAAAAGAAAAGGGGTAGACTAAATTAATTACATGGTCTGAAAGGTACTCTGTAGTCCTCAGACTACCTCTAACCCCATAACACAAACACAAACTTCAATTCATGTTTATGCCATGCCTACTGTACATTTATCTATCTTAGCTGTCAGCTTGAAAATATTTTTGCCAACTTACCTTCACCTTGTGGAGAGCTAGGGGTTGGAAGCACATGTTGGTGGAATCAGATTCTGTACCACGTACAACAAACTACAAAAATACACAATTCAACCACCCCACTAATTGTTTTGATCTCTATTAGACGTACTAGCATAGCACAGCTAACATGGACGTTTCAATATTGTCAGCTTGTTAGCTAGCTAGCATCACTAAATTTGCATCGAGATTGCTAGCCAGCTGAGAATCAACTAACCAACCATAGACGATGTATACACATTCATCATTGCTACCAACACACAAACAAAGAATGAGTTAGCTATATCTATGTGTTCTATTTTTAGTTACGGAGTGGTTTACAGACAAGGGTGTAATAGATGGCTACCAGAATGAACTACTCTTATTTACTAATGTTAGCTATCTTATGTTAGCTAACGTTAGTCAAAGATAATGGGGAAAAAACAGTTTACTGTGCTGAATGTAGCTACCAGTCTTGCAGGGACTAGAATGGCATATGTGAAATTGATTGACAGTGTGTATCCAAAATATGATTTAGCTGATGGATTTTAGAGTTCACTACAGGACTGTAACGTTAGCTAGCTAGCAAGCTAACTTACCTTGTCCATCTAGGTTAGCGAGCTAGCTAATGTTAGGTTACCTCTAATCAAGAATCTTCCATTTTATTGTGATGGGAAAATAATCTATGGATTCCCCATCAGTTCAGCCTGAAAACCTCTAGTAGTCTTTGGTCACTGTTAGTATAATTCTTGAAGTCACTGGCAACATCGGAGTAAGTCTCTGGTAGGTGAACGATAACTCCTTTTTGCGCTTGTTTGTAATTAGCACAGCCAGGCACAGAACACCACATGGGCATGACGACAAACGTTAGTGAATAACGAATGTAAAAAAAAAATGCGTTCTAGAGAAGTTCTGTGATTACTGTGTGCTGTTCTTTCAAAGTAAACAATGCCATCATTCAAGTTTGTGGGCACGCCGTATCCACCTAGCAAGTGGTATCTGCATTTGCTAAGAATGCCGGACTTTGTGGTACACTATGAACAGACAAATACACAGGAAATCTAAACTTCCTGATTTAACCAGTGAAATGAAAAAGCGCTCATTATACTTGTGGTTTGGATAATTTAGGCAAACTCAGGCATGACATGCTAGCAACAAACCACACATCCAAGTATAACTTTCCAAATTATTAAAGACAAGCATTGTCATTTGGAATTTTGAAAAGTGAGTGTGAAATGATTGTTGTCTATCAACAATGACAAGCCACCTGGGTCTGACAACTTGGATGGGAATTTACTGAGGATGATAGCGGACGAGATTGCCACATCTTCCATCTAAACCTACAAGAAAGTGTGTGCCCTGAAGGCCTGGAGAGAAGCTAAAACCATTCCGCTACCCAAGAATAGTAAAGCACCCTTTACTGGCTCAAATAGCCAACCAATCAGCCTATTTCCAAGCCTTAGTAAACTTTTTTTTATTGTGTTTGACCAGATACAATACTATTTTACAGTGAACAAATTGACAATATACTTTTTTGTTAGACTTCAGTGCAGCTTTTGACATTATCGATCATAGTCTGCTGCTGGAAAAACACATGTGTTATGGCTTTACCCCCCGTGCTATATTGTGGATAAGGAGTTACCAGAGTTACAGAACACAGAGGGTGTTATTTAATGGAAGCCTCTCCAACATAATCCAGGTAGAATCAGGAATTCCCCAGAGCAGTTGTCTAGGCCCCTTACTTTTTTCAATCTTTACCAATGACATGCCACTGGCTTTGAGTAAAGCCATTGTGTCTATGTTTGCGGATGACTCAACACGTTATCCGTTACTACAGCGAGTTAAATTCCTGCAACACTTAAAGCACTACAGTCAGTTTCATAATGGGTGGCAAGAAATAAGTTAGTTCTAAATATTTCAAAAACTAAAAGCATTGTATTTGGGACAAATCATTCACTAAACCATAAACCTCAACTAAATCTTGTAATGAATAATGTGGAAATTAAGCAAGTTGAGGTAGCTAAACTGCTTGGAGTTACCCTGGATTGTAAACTGTCATAGTCAAAACATTTTGATGTAACAGTAGCTAAGATGGGGGAAGCCTGTCCATAATAAAACACTTCTCTGCCTTCTTAACAACACTATCAACACGGCAGGTCCTACAGGCCCTATTGTGTCGCTCTTGGACTACTGATCAGTTGTGTGGTCAGGTGCCACAAAGAGGGACTCAGGAAAAATGTCATTGGCTCAGAACAGGGCAGCACGGCTGACCCTCAAATGTACACTGTTAAAAAAATAAAGGGAAGACTAAAATAACACATCCTAAATCTGACTGAATTAAATATTCTTATTAAATACTTTTTTTGTGTATCCCATTATTTCCTCCCAAGTCCAGGATATCTTCTCCTCCTTGATCTCCTCCCAAGCCCAGGATACCTTCTCGTCCTGGGAACGCCGCTTGGTCCTGGTGTGGTGGGATCTTCTGTCACGAGCGTCGTTATAATATTCGGACCAAGGCGCAGCGTGATAGGAGTTCCACATCTTTTTATTCGTGAAGCGCACAAAAACAATAAAGCGCAAATGACACATGACGCTATGGAGTGCTCACAGGCAACTACACATAAACAAGATCCCACAAAACACAGTGGGGATATGGCTGCCTAAATATGATCCCCAATCAGAGACAACGATAAACAGCTGCTTCTGATTGGGAACCATACCAGGCCAACATAGACATAAAACAACCTAGATTACCCACAATAGTCACACCTGACCTAAACAAAATAAAGAATAAAAAGGCTCTATGGTCAGGGCGTGACAAATCAACAATTGTAAAATGTATTGAAATGTATGACTTGATACATTAGCTTTGCACTCTTTACATCAAGTGTCCTTGAGCACTGCTAAGGTGAGGTTGGATTGGAGTAATGTTCTTTAAAAAAAATGAAGAAAAGTATTTAGGATGCCAGCCTTTCCCGGCCTTTGCCATGGTAGGCATATGTAATATATGCTCATACCATGCTCTCACTTTTTGTTTGCCACTATTGTATCAAAAACACCAGATTTAGCGCCTCAGGTTTCCATATCACACGCGCAGGCTAATACAAAAGCCTCTTTCAGATATTAATACATGTAATATATGATAATAATAACTATACAATTATCAATGATACTCACTGCTACTACTCTAGGAATACATTTGTATGAAGCCTCATATGAAGCAGACATTGTGGTACTGATAAAATGAGGGGTATAGAGAATAATGGCAAAATGTAACAATCAAATTCAAGAGCAGCATAGAATTTTGGTACTGCGTGCGAAAGTAACTCACGCTGTACGGGCTGTTATTTATATTTACAACTTACTTGTCAAAAGGTTAACAGAGGACAGGTCCAGTTGGTAAATCAATTTGAAATTGCACATACCTGAAAATCTATGGCAATTATATCAGACTCAAACCAGATCAGATCAGGTCTGTTTGGACCTGTGAAGACCTTTATCACACACTTAGTGATTACAGAACTGACAATGTCAAAATATGTGCTCAACCTTACTACCATAACCATCAACCACAAAAAGTCGTACAACACTCCCCCTAATGATTGGCACAAACACACATATATTAGATCACACCCCCAAATATGTTAATCAGTCCCACTGGTGCCTTGACCCACCTACATTTCAAAGCGCAGTGATGATTGTACCTTATATTACAAATATTGGGTATGAAAAAGTAACATTATACTAGATATACTATACTAAATTCTCCACACACCATGTGAGTTCCTATGTGTAGCTTTGAAGGTACATTATGTGTACCCCAGGAAACAAAACTGTACCCTAACCGCACCCTTATTTTAAAGAGTGTGTGGATGTATGTTCCTGATATTAAATATGTACCTGGTGGTATGGCTGAAACATTAATGCACTTCTGCCCAAAGGTTGCAAGTTCAAATCCCCACATTAGATATGCACACTTTACACCAAGTGTTCTTGAGCACTGCTATTTTTACATGGGCATTGTCAGATATTCAGACAATTATTAACCTGATTCTCTGCAACTTTTAGCAAAGTGCAGAAATGTATTCTTACCATTAAATCTGTGGCCAATCTCTAACATGCCCACATGAAAAGGTAATGTTGCTGGCAACCAAGAGGTTGTGATTTCCAATCCCAGTAGAAGTTAAGTCCAATTGTGCCCACAGTACATAGCCTCACAACATTTTGGAAGAACCCTTCCTGATATGCAAATAATCATTTGGTGAAAAAGGTTACGCATATCACCCTCACTCCTGACACAAAACCACGCAATAACCTTTTTTTTCCTTTATGTAAAACCATAAAGAATTATTCCAAAACACTGCAGACTTTACTCAGAAAATAGTTGTGACCAATGCTATAGCAACAACATGAGCAAGATGCAGTCTAAATTAACATTTAATATTCACTGAACAATGAGTGAAAGTGTCATAGTCTGTAAGTCTACTGCATCTTTCAGCCAGTTAATTGAGGTGTCCATGCCGTGCAACGAACTAATCACATCAAACAAAAATTGTACTTTCTCCTTCCTTTGGAGCAAGAGGGGAAAAAAACGATGATTCTCCTTTTACAGGAAATTAATAGCTTTGTGTCTACAGCTAAATTGGAACTGAAATTAACTTTCTAAATTACTTTTCAAGCATTTGTTCAATACCCTTGTTCTGTTCATTAGTAACAAGATCTTTGATAAATGGAGGTGGCCACTGCACAATCCACTCAATCTTTTTCTACTGCGATACTGCGGGGAGGGACTTCAGGATTAATCTACTGCATCGCTTCATCTGTTGCCCACATGCTGTTAAATGAAGCATCATATACTTATGTAAATACGCTCATATATTAATACTTATATGCAGATTTGTATTCATTTATGCATTTGTGCCATATGGCACTGTTCACCCTGCATACAGCTAACTGCTAAGTGGTAATAATGATAACAATAATCACATTGCAATGAATAATGATATATTTTTTGCCTCAGTTTAGCAGGATAAAACATGAATTTGCTTAGCACAGAACGTAGATCTTATCAGAAACAAAGAGAATGCAATGAGGGTAGAAATGATTGTCACGCTTTTGGAGTGATTCTTACAAGCTTACATTTTGTCTCTGGGAAAGGCAGCAAACATACCCATAATACGCTGCAGTAACGCAGTGAAAACTACGGGTGTTGTTGGGAGTTCATTCATTGGTTCATATAACCTCACGTGCTTGGACGAGATCATATGGTGGTGCGTTTAGGGCGTAGGTTGTGTTTATTCATGCTTGGCTTCCATTTGGAGCTCCATGTACCAGGAGGGGGAGAGGAGAGAAAGTCTCAAACAGATTCCAAAAACATGAAAATGACCTTTCTGATACAACTTTACAATACCTCTCCCAGCAGCTTTTCCAGTTCCCAATAAATCAACATTACATTGATTACTATATTGTTTTCTCCAAAGGCACCCCCCTCCCAATATTAGTGTCCATATTAGGACAGCCTCAGAGTTTCAAGGAGTTTGACACCATTTCCTTTTGAATCTGGTGGTCTTAATGTGGACACCATAAATAACATACCTGCATTGGTTTCTTTGGTAAACATAAATAATTGCATTTAGTAAGGATTGTTATCAAAACATTAAACATGTTAGCAGCTTTCTGGCAGTGCAATTACAGGTTGATGTTACAAAAGTTATCAAGTAGCTAGGCGTCACACATTGGTGGTGGATGGGGTTTTCAGAACTAGTGAAGTGTTATTTTAACGCAATCCCTTACTCTACATCACATCAGGCTGTGTATAATGTCTTATGATATAAGGTATACATAGGACGCTGCTGCTAGGCCTAATACATTCAGAGAAACAGAGAATCAATTTTATTGAAATGGATAATCACAGATTTGTATTTATTTAGGAGAGAAATTAATTTAACAACCAGGAACTGATTTCCTCTCCTCGTATTACCAGTATACTGTATTTAGAGGGAAAATGTCATATATTCACATGCACCTGACACATAATTCACATGGATAGGAATACGATTCCCTTTTGTAGAAGCAGAAGAGAATGCTAACAGGAGATAAATTAACAAGTATAATTTTGCAGGGGTGGTTAATCTATTGGACTGATAATGTTAGTTATTGTGTACAAATCCAATACAATTGCATTTTATGAATAGTTATTTTTCAGTGAGAGACAATGAATCTACACTCAAGCAGTCTTGTGATCGCACACAATATTAGAGGTAAATGACAATAAATACATCAACTTAACATTAAATGCATCGATGGTTGTGAATTTCTCGGTTGTCAGCTATAGGTAAGTAGATACTTGATTTGCAAGTCATTTGTGTAATGGCTTTTTAAGACAATCTCCATCCTTAATAAAATAGCAGCCTATTCAAGCAATGTTGCCAGGGAATATGTTTTTGTGTTTTTGTGGTTTGGTGTGACAGATAACAGATAACATTTCAAGGCTACAACCATTAACATTCCAACCATACAGGCAAACAATCAAATAGCACACAGCAAATTCTCCAGTCTTAAATCAACACCGAGAGTCTTAATTTAAACACTGTCCCAGTCTCTATATGGGTCCACACTTTTCAGTGTTAATTTAACACTTTGCTTTGTGTAAAGCCTTATCTGCATATTTCCCAGAGTGCCTTGCCTTTTGAGTGAATTGGAGAGTTACCATCCATAACTGTATTTGTTAGTGAAAGAGACAGTCCTGGTGAAGGCTACATTCTTCACCAAGTAAGTTCATAAGTGATCCCATGATACCATTAAAATACATTTATTGAAGACGATACACATTTCATGAGGCTGAATTTTGAGAGCCTCATTTTATCCCAATACAGTGGCCTGATACTCATGTTACAGGCCACATCAAGTCATATTATACTGGCCTGCAAAGTGATGTTTAATAATTGGAATCCAGCCATAGTGGGACTATCCAACATAACACATTTTTATTCACCCGCAACCTACCGTCAGAATGTCTGCCAGGGTCACAAGGACTGAGACGTGAGAGTACCAAAATTATTTAAACTGGAAAAACCATTTCAGTAACAGGTGCAATAAAGCCAACTAACAGATTGGATTAGTTTAGGAAAATGGATGTTAGTTATATTTGTGTAGCATAAGACTAGTTAAAGGGGAACTGCAACTGCTTGATTTGGCCTTGTTTTTAGGATTGCTCCTCAAGAAAAGCTGGACGGCCATGACGAAACGTGAGTTGACTTGGGAATGTGGGTGATTCTTGGGTGTGTCCTTACCACCACTCAGTCACACCCATCTGTCAGAACCTTGCCTGCAACTTTCCTCCCACTCAATCACAAGGAACAAACCTCTGGCAAGATGTTAATTTACTACAGGCAGATTCATGGTGAGATGCCGAAAATAGCGTTGGATAGGTCAGTAGCCTTAAGAGTAATATGAGAAAAATGCAATTGCTGAATTTATGTATACTGAACAAAAGTAAGAACACAACATTCAACAATTTAAAAGTTTTTACTGAGTTACAGTTCGTACTATATAAGGAAATTAGTCAATTTAAATAAATTCATTAGGCCTTAAACTATGGATTTCACATGACTGGGAATACAGATATACATTTGTTATTCAAAGATACTTAAAAAAAAGGCAGATGGACATTTGGACTCAGGATCTCATCACAGTATCTCAGTGTGTTCATTGTCCGTAGCTTATGCCTACCCATACAATAACCCCACCGCCAACATGGGCCACTCTGTTCACAATGTTGACATCAGCAAAATGCCCTGGCACGCAAATCCTCTAAAACAATGTTGTAAACAATTTCTTATGGTAAAGAAATGAACGTGAAATTCTCTGGAAACAGCTCCAGTGGACATTCCTGCAGGCAGCATGCCAATTGCGCGCTCCCTCAAAACATGAGACATCTGTGGCAACTGCACATTTTAAAGTGGCCTGTGTAATGATCATGCTGTTTAATCAGCTTCTTGATATGCCACACCTGTCAGGATTATCTTGGCAAAGGAGAAATGCTCACTAACAGTGATGTAAGCAAATGTGGGCAGAACATTTGAGAGAAATAAGCTTTTTGTGCGTATGAAAAACATGGGACCATTTTTGTTCAGTGTAGATATTCTAAACTAAGTGTTTTGAAAGCATTCAAATGTAGATACATGTCTATGTAGAATAAACCACCCTTTACATAACATAGAAGCAGTGTTCCGCTAATTTAAAAACAACGTGCACCTTTAATCTTTCATTGTCATTCCTGTGCCTATCGGTATTTTGTCTGGTGGTAATGGGGCTACCTTGGCAAACATGTCAGAGTGGTCATACCTTCCTGTGTGGTGTCCTGTATACAACAGGAGTTCCCTGATCCTGGTGCAGAATACACAGGGTTTCTCCCTCCCCATATTGACTGATACCTGATCCTGGTGCAGAATACACAGGGTTTCTACCTCCCCATATTGACTGATACCATTCAATTATATAATACAAAATGGAAAAACAAGTAAAAGTTGCGTGTAATAAAAATGTTATGCCGTTATATCTCTCCATTCAGAAGGATCGGTATCAAGCCTGTCTGTCAATCTGGACTTCATCACATCATCTTGAAAGTCTCCATACATGTTTCTGTGACCACATACACACTGTTACCAATGTCAGTTAGGATATTTCATATCTGACGGACAATCAGGTACTATGTTGAAGTTTGAATAGGTTAGATAAAACCTACACAATTATGATCTCCAAATCAAACGACTAAGACTACCGTACCGTATGTCAAAAGAATCTCGGGTACATCTGTAGAAATAGGCAAAGTTGAGGCAGAGTTCATCGTTGACACATAGAATGAATCGGGTGTTGCCATTAATGGACATTTGTGCTGTACTGTGTCACCTCATTGTGGATGTGTTGAGTGCCAGGTCTCTCTGCATCTCATGCATCTGTGAACACATACAGTACCAGTCAGAAGTTTGGACACACCTACTCATTTCAGTGTTTTTATTTTATTTAGACTATTTTCTACATTGTAGAAAAGTACTAAATACATTATGAAATAACACATCTAAGTAACCAAAAAAATGTAAGCTTGACAAACGAGACAAACTGGCACAGGCAGACAGAAAACACAGGTATAAATACCCAGAGGATAAGTGGGGAAGATGGGCGACACCTGGAGGGGGTGGAGACTAGCTAGCTAACTTCAGCTATGCTAGCGATGATAGTAATAACGATGATCAAATTACACACAACTGGATACACAACCAGCTACTGGTTTCTACTGGTAGCTACTGGTACACTCACCACCACTGGCGACCAACGAAGTCCAACCACCTATTCCACATGATATTAGGGTCCTTCGGCAGGGCATGCAAACCATAGTTGGTAAATCCGTACTGGGCTTTTCAGTCTCAAACGGCCGTGATAATTTCAACACATTGTGTGCAATGAAACAATGGAGCCTTCTCAATGAATGTTG
This sequence comes from Oncorhynchus keta, assembly GCF_023373465.1. NCBI lineage: Eukaryota > Metazoa > Chordata > Actinopteri > Salmoniformes > Salmonidae > Oncorhynchus > Oncorhynchus keta. The sequence goes on along the minus strand of NC_068437.1, from coordinate 12,580,375 downwards.
GCAGAGGGGTGTTTTGCACTTGGCAAAAGGGGGCATGATATGTTCACATAATCCAAACCCAACCTCCATTTCCTCGTTGTGAGTGCTATAGTTCCAAACTGGAGACTGATTTTATGAAACAAATTATTCTACTTACACTTGTAGTTACTTCTGACACTAGAAAAAAATCTTTGACTCATCGATGCCACAGAAGCCGTTTATAAAGGGATTTGCGGGTTTTTAGGGGCAGTCGCTCTTTAATCAATCAATGTTCATTCAAAAGCAAAAATATTGAAACAAACAACTTTAAAATGTACTTGCAATAGAGCATTCTGGGAAATATAATTATAATGGCCGTGGTTTTGGTTTAACTCTGGTTATTAAACAAGAAGCAATGCAGTTTCCTCAACTCTCAACACCAAGAGAGATTTACAATAAAGAGCAAAACGTATGGCTCTGTTCTGGACCAGCTGCAGCTTAACTAGGTCCTTCTTTGGAGCACTTAACCATATGACTGGAAAATAATCCAGATAAAAGTAAAGCCTCCAGGACTTGCTTTGTGGAGTGTGGTGTCAGAAAAGCAGAGCATCTCTTTATCACGGCCAGACCTCACTCCATCTTTATCACCATTGAATCAATATGTTTTGACCATGACAGTTTAAAATGCTGTCATTACTGTCCATGATAATCTAAATAGGTCAGCTCAGGTTTGCAATAAATAACTTCAATCAGACCACCCTCTCACCCGCAGAGGGTGGAGGAAAAAACCTAGTCAGGATTAACAACTCACGTCAAGGGAAGAAGATTCAGGTCTCCCTCTCCCAGATATACCAAAGGAATGTTCTTTGTTTCAATAGACTTTTCCCATATGAAACTAACATGTTCAAAAGTGAATACAGGAACAATATTTCTAACATAGAATGTGGGGAATGGTCAGAGGTGATCTATAGAACACTCATGTAATTTTGTTTATAACATTTTTCATGACATCAACAAAAAATTAAGGAAATACTAACTTGGAAAGTATACCCACTACATGAAGTTTGAAGTTTCCATTCTATGCATTGTGCATATAATATGATACATGATTAAAGTATTTTTGTTAAGAGAGGGATGTGATTTGAGAAGCTTTTACATAAACTTTGCACAGTGACATGTCACGCCCCCAACTGAGGTCATAGAGCGTGTCAGCCTGACGGAACCGGACCTTTCAAACAAACTGTATAAATGAGGAGTAAAGAAATGAACATACCAGACCAGAAAAGCTTGAAGCAGCAGCTGTAGGTTTAAGTGGTTTGAACTTTTAATCTCAACACGAGGTAGAGACGATAAACTCACCTCCTGGCAATCACTGGTATGGCTGATTAGCTGTCCTAAGTAAAGTATCTTCGAAAGTGAATTTAAGTGGGACCATTCTACTACTCTGCTCAAACCATAGTATTACACTACTCTCATCCCCACACTGGGAACCATCGACACGGCTGGCTAGCCTATCTTCCTAGAAGCAACTTCAAGAGCGAATGGAAGGAAGGACAACAGTATTAGACTTGTCGGAACCATTTTAGACAATCAGAGCCTTACAACCGTGCCGCAAAAAAGCCCAACTCCCTTTCCAATGTGGCCCTGTCCACTAAAAGAGATCCGGCAAGCCCAGGCATTTCACATAAACCCACATTCATGATTTCTTACCCAAAGCAGGCGGCGGTTCGTGTGCAATGTATATGGTTACTGTAAGTAAGAGTAGTTTCTGAAAGTACCAATGTTAAGTGTCTCTGTTCCTCTCTCTCTCCCTCCCTTTCCATCTCTTTTGTAACAAGGAGCCATGTTGTTGTCATCCTGTTTTAACGTATGAATTATCCAGTTAATAACTGGTGCAGTGTCTGTTATCCTGTGTTCCCATTTAATTAGTAGTAGTAAATAAATAATTAAACCCATTTGTGAAGTACTGAATCATAAGTAAGGCTCGGGTTTCTGCAGATGCAAGGAGGTTACGACTGTTCAGAATGATGATATGATACGAAGTTATGATAAGTTGACTGTTTATAGATGTGATAGGTAAAGACTTTGAGTTTAATTCGGGAGATGGTAACTATAAAGAACTGCCCTTGTGGTGCCCCAGATCCTAATGAGTTAATTGTTACATGATTAATTTAGGACAAACAATCAAACATAGTTTGTTGATTTGATAAATAACAGTCTTCAGATTAATGCGAAAGTCAAGTGACGAGTCATCAAGATGGACACACAGGCAGGTCATTGGTAAAAGTAGAGAACAGAGCTGCCCTACGGTACACCACACTTTACATGTTTAACAAGCTTCCATTAAAGTTACCCTCTGTGTTCTACTAGATAGGTATGAATCCACGATATGGCAATTTTTGAAAAGTCATAATACATACATTTTTTCACACATCAAGAACTCAGTCATTAGTGTAAGTGCAGTGTTGAGTGCCCTTCTCTATCAGAATTCTGAAAGTCTGTTGTTACTTTGTTTACAGAGAAATATGGTCAAACACAATTATTTCTGACAGTTTGCTAAGCAGTTAGAGCCAGTAGGGCTGCTTTACCATTCTTGGGTATTGGAATGATTTTAGCTTCCCTCGAGGCCTGAGGACAAACACTTTACTTTAGGCTCAGATTAAAGATATGGCAGATAGGGGTGGGTATAGAGTCAGCTACCATCCTCAGTAGCTTTCCAAGTTGTCAATGCTTATACATATACATTAATATACATTATTTTAGGCCTGTCTTTTGGAACCTTGGCTTTCCTGGATATAGCAACTGTGATCACTGCATCCAATGGATACGGATACAGCTTTAGAACAAAGTTCTACAGTGTTAGTAAAAACGTGAACAATGCTTTTCGATTATATATTTCCTGTAGTGTTTGTAAAAATCCTGGTAAAGAAATACAAAAATATAGTTTGAGTGGATTTTCCCATTAAGCCTAGATTCGTCCTGCCTCTGTTATATGAACCAGAGCATGTTTAGTGAAAATTCAGTGGAATTTGTGTAAGGACCGACGCTGTAGTAGAGAAGCAGGTACGGGGAGTCAAACATTTAAATCGGAACAGACATGGAACAAGACAGGAAGGGCGTCAGCACACAGGTATACAATGACATATGACAATCAATGCTGAAGAGAGGAACAGAGTGGGGGAACAGACAGATATAGGGGAAGTAATGACAGAGGTGATTGAGTCCAGGTGAGTCCAATAATCGCTGATGCACCTGACGGGGGAAGGCAGGTGTGCGTGATGATGGTGGCAGAAGTGCGTAATGTTAAGGAGCCTGGCACCATCGAGCGCTATGGGGATGGACGGAAGCAGGAGTGACAGAACGAGGGGTGAACGAGGGGTGAAAGTAAGCCGGTACAGTCCGTCCTGGCAAAATATATTGTGGAGGTACCGGTAAAATGTGAGCCTATCACAATAATTAACACAAAATGCCAAGAAAACTATAGGCTATTACACCATTATTTAACATTACCGTATGTCAGCCTCATGAAAAAGGAGTGAATTGACTTGAAACCAGGTGGTATACATATGCTCCAAATTGCATTGTTGTTCAACTAGAACACTTACATTTTCCTAAAGCGGCGATGAGGGGTCAATACCGAGACACGGGCGGACAGCAGTGAACACATCAATTCAGGCAACAAGTTTAGGCCTAATAATTACAATCGGAGTCATTACAATACACGTTTAAGTGTTTTGTAAGAGATGTCTCTTTCCATTCAAGAAATTGGGGGTGCACTGTTTGGATGCTGAAATTATTTTGTGACTGGACAAATGTGCCGAGTTGCCTACAGGAGCGCCTTCTTGAAGAGATTGACAATTAGAGGAAAACATCATGATTGGTTGTGTATATGCCACATTAAAAGGTAATACATGTTATATGACAAACCTTTACTAGGCCTCTTGGCCCACAGAGATCATATGAAATGAATAGGGATTCTATATGTAATTCTGCGATTACACCTAGGCTATAAAAGAAAATGGTGTGATCATGCACACAAAGGGAGTCCCGTACCAGTAAGAAATGAAATCTACTTTTACCCCTGGGCAGAACTTAAATAATCTAATGTCTGGCTTGCTGCAGAGAACCAGAGAGGAAAGGATTAATGAAATTATGTTTTCTATGACTTCAGAGTGCTTTGCAAATACCACCCTGAGATTGAATGAAATTGTGAGAGATTCTGTCCCTAGGAGACATATTTGAGGACTGTTATTTTTGATTACCATGAAAATAAAATAATATGTACACTACCGTTCAAAAGTTTGGGGTCACTTTGAAATGTGTCCATTAAAATAACATCAGTGTAGACATTGTTAATGTTTTAAATGGCTATTGAAGCTGGAAACGGCTGATTTTGAATGGAATATCTACTTATGCATACAGAGGCCCATTATCAGCAACCGTCACTCCTGTGTTCCAATGGCACATTTTGCAATTATTTTAGGACAGCTGAAAACTGTTGTCCTGCTTAACGAAGCAATAAAACTGGCCTTCTTTAGACTAGTTGAGTATCTGGAGCATAAGCATTTGTGGGTTCGATTACAGGCTCAAAATGTCCAGAAACAAAGAGCTTTCTTCTGAAAACCGTCAGTCTATTCTTGTTCTGAGAAATGAAGGCTATTCTATGTGAGAAATTGCCAAGAAACTGAAGATCTCGTACAACGCTGTGTACTACTCCCTTCACAGAACACCGCAAACTGTCTCTAATCAGAATAGAAAGAGGAGTGGGAGGCCCCGGTGCATAACTGAGCAAGAGGACAAGTACATTAGAGTGTCTAGTTTGACAAACAGACGCCTCACAAGTCCCCAACTGGCAGCTTCATTAAATAGTACCCGCAAAACACCAGTCTCAACGTCAACAGTGAAGATGCGACTCCAGGATACTGACATTCCAGGCAGAGTTGCAAAGAAAAAGTCATATCTCAGACTGGCCAATAAAAGATTAAGATGGGCAAAAGAAAACAGACACTGGACAGAGGAACTCTGCCTGGAAGGCCACACACTCACACATGTTTTTAAAATATTTGATATAAACTTGATATTCCAGAACGTCATAATTTAGTTTATTTATATAAAGGATTATCCCAGATTGTCATTATCCAAATGATTTCATATCCTATGGGATAACCTAAGAAATTGCAGTGGGCAAAAATTGTCTGAGGATTTTACGACAGCAGTAGCTATACTGGTAGCAGATTGACAATGACTATTTTCCATTGACAGTATAGCGAGGACATGCAAATAGCTGACTCTGCTTATCAACTAACCACTGACTCATGTAACCACTAATCTACTAATTACAATGCAAATTCTGCCTGAACCAGTCCCATTGAAGAATAGAAAGCACACACAAACAAGCCTCATATTACGCATAGAAAATGTGCATACACTTGAGAAGGTAAACCACTGCAGTCCTACTTTTCTGTGGCTCACAAACCTTCTGTTCTGGAGTGTGACTTAAAATTTCAAAACATTACTTTTTTATATAAACTCAAATATACAGTGAGCTCCAAAAGTACTGGGACAGGGACACATTTTTTGTTGCTTTGGATCTGTACTCCAGCATTTTCTATCCCCCAAAAAAAAAATACTAACCCCTCCATTATTGTAATAAGGAGAGATGAGCATATCTTGGAGATTTGATATTTGTGCATTTGTAAAAAAAAAAATATATATATATATGTTATTATTAGTGACTCAAATGTCACATTTCTAGTGGCACAAAACAATCTGAATCACCAAAAAACAAAACAGCAAATTCATCCAACAAGTTTGTAGAGTCACACGCTTGACGCCATCAATTCGTGCTAGGAATATGGGACTTTAATACACATATAAATGTAGCCTGGTTGGCCCTGTCCGGGGGTATCATCGGACGGGGCCACAGTATCTCCTGACCCCTACTGTCTCAGCCTTCAGTTTTTATGCTGCAATAATTTGTGTCAGGGGGCTAGTAGGGTCAGTCTGTTATATCTGGAGTATTTCTCCTGTCTTATCCGGTGTCCTGTGCGAATTTAAGTAGGCTCTCTCTCCCTCTCCCTCTCCTCCCAGAGTACCTGAGCCCTGGGACCATTCCTCAGGACTACCTGGCCTTGCTGTCCATGTGGTCGTGCTGCTGCTCCAGTTTCAACAATTCTGCCTGCAGCTATGGAACCCTGACCTGTTCACTGGACGCGCTACCCTGTCCAGGACCTGCTGTTTTTCGACTCTCTACCGCAGCTGCTGTCTCTAACTCTGCCTGCAGCTATGGAACCCTGACCTGTTCACTGGACGCGCTACCCTGTCCCGGGCCTGCTGTTTTTCGACTCTCTACCGCACCTGCTGTCTCTAACTCTGAATGCTCGGCTATGAAAAGCCAACTGACATTTACTCCTGAGGTGCTGACCTATTGCACCCTCTACAACCACTTATTATTTGACCCTGCTGGTCAACTCTGAACGTTTGAACATCTTGACCATGTACTATTACAACTCTACCCGGTACAGCCAGAAGAGAACTTTCTAGGGAGTTTTTCCTAGCCACCGTGCTTCTACATCTGCACTGCTTGCTGTTTCTGGTTTTAGGGTGGGTTTCTGTAAAGCAGTTTGTGACATCGGTTGATGTAAAAAGTGCTTTATAAATACATTTGATTGATATAAGTGAATTTGTTCCAATACTTTTGGTCTCCTTAATACAGGGACTATGTACAAAAACTGCTGTAATTTCTATATGGTTCACCCGATGTGAATGAAAATACCCTCAAATTAAAACTGACAGTATGCACTTTTCTTCATAGCCATTGTATCATTTCAAATCCAAAGTGCTGGAGTACAGAGCCAAAATAACAACAATGTGTCACTGAGCCAATAATTTGAGCTCACTGTACACTTAAACCCCAAGCCCCCAGTTTGAAAATACACCCTTCTCAGGAGAGATAAAAGTGTATCTGTCACCGGGCATGGAGGCAGCTTCCAGTCCCATTGTCCAAAACCAGAAGGTTGCAAATACTTTCAAACATGATTACATCCCCATCCCGTCTAGAAACGATAAACACAAGTGACTCTATTGAGATTTGGAAATGCTGTAAGCAGAGGGTGAGACGGAAAAGTTATTAAAAAAAAGACAACATTATGCGCTAGGCTAAGCCTTGCTTGTTCCGTCCGCCCTTGCCGCTGCCAGGCTTAAATAAGAATGTGGCTGTGAAACAGATGAGTGAAAGTCCCAGGTAATTGATTTTGTCATGAGCATGTTTTCTCAGAGGGGTGCCTGGTTGTGTAGGGGGACAGAGACATGTGGCAGGTGAAGAGTGCAATCCGGTGGGACAAGGCCAGTGACAGCTAGAGGTGACAGGTGAAGAGACACCACAGCACAGACGGGTGGCTTGAACTGGTGACAAAGTGTCCGTTGGATGTCACAGCACGTCTCAACAAGGTTTTCTAGGTTCACAATTCCAGAGGGTCACCTCAGTAGCTACAGTTGTCTGGGAAAGGAGTGTGGCTCTTCATGAGTGCATTGCTTATTTGACATATGAAACATATAGAGAGTTTTACCATAACTGTCAATAACTTGGAACTATACACTTATAATTAGTGGAGTCTGGAGTTTCTCAAGAAACCATATCTAGTCACTGGATCACTTTTGCACATTCGGTTAGTTGATAGGCTCTGGAGGAACCTTGGACTGGAGGCATGGCTTAGTGGTTTTCAGGTAGATATTTGTTGGCTATCCACTAGAGTAAATGTAATACCTGCTAAATCCATTCTGTTGTCTTGTCAAGAAGAGTAAACTTTAACTGGATACTGATAGAAGCGTTAGAAGAGGGCAGGAAACCCTGAGCTGTATCAGCCTTAACGTTTCTCTTTCTCTCACATGTTAAGGCTGATCCCTGAGAGTCTGAGCTTCAAGAAGGCTTACAGAGGTGTATGAGTTCCTCCAGATCCCGTGCAAATCCCAAAATGTATTGCTATATGTAATCAGCAATGTTAATATTACATTACACTGAGCAAAAATATAAACGCAACATCTGAAGTGTTGGTCCCATGTTTCATGAGGTGAAATAAAAAATCCCAGACATTTGCCATAGGCACACAAAGCTTATTTTTCTCTAATTTTGTACAGAAACGTGTTTACATGCCTGTTAGTGAGCATGCCTGTTAGTGCCAAGATAATCCATCCACTTGACAGGTGTGGCATATCAAGAAGCTGATTAAATCCCTTTTCAGTCTAAGCCCTGTCTAAGCTGGGGGAGAAGGGGGTTGTACTAAGCTATATGGAATTGTTTTAAGAAGGTCATAACAAGGACAATTTAGCTGTTTGATTTAGAATTGTCAGACCCCTTGAAGCATGCAAAAAATATATAAAAACATTATTTGATGAAAAATACTTATATAAGCCCATTTAAACACACAAATAACAGATTCACTATACTGGACAACAGATACATGTTTTAGCCCCTTATTTATGACACTAAACTGTCTCCATATATACTGTACTTTCATTCATTTTTTTAACTGGCAACGGGGGACATTCATATGAGTCTTTTCGGTGTCCTGGTCAAAACAACCGACAGTCAAAAGTTTGGACACACCTACTCATTCAAGGGTTTCTCTTTATTGTTTTACTATTTTCTACATTGTAGAATTGTCAAGGGATGATGCTGGAGAGGCGAAGCAGGTACAGGGAGTCAAACATTTAATATGGAACGAGACAGGAATAGCGTCAGCACACGGGTAACACAGACAAATAACAATCAATGCAGCAGCGGGGAACATAGCTGGGGAACTGTCAAATATAGGGGAGGTAATAAACAGGTGATGAGTGAGTCCAGGTGAGTCCAATATCGCTGATGCGCGTGACGAGGGAAGGCAGGTATGCGTAATTTATGATGGCAGGGGTGCGTGATGCAGGGCAGCCTGGCACCCTCGAGCACCAGGGGGGGAAGAGCAAGAGAAGGTGTGACAATACACCCCCCCTCGTGACAGTACACCCCCCCTGATAGTCCCATTAAGCCCAAACCAGATGGGATGACGTATCGCTGCAGAATGCTGTGGTAGCCATGTTGGTTTAAGTGTGCCTTGAATTGTAAATAAATCAACGACAGTGTCATCAGAAAAGCACCCCCACACCATCACACCTCCTCCTCCATGCTTCACCGTGGGAACCACACATACGGAGATCATCCATTCACCTACTCTACGTCTCACAAAGACACGGCAGTTGGAACCAAAAATCTTACATTTGGACTCATGAGACCGAAGGACAGATTTCCACCAGTCTCATGTCAAATACTCGTGTTTCTTATTGGTGTCCTTTAGTAGTGATTCCTTTGTTGCAATGTGACCATGAAGGCCTGATTTCACGCAGTCAACAGTTGACATCTGAATGTTACTTGAACTCTGTGAAGCAGTTATTTGGGATATAATTTCTGAGGCTGGTGTAACTCTAATGAACTTATCTTCTCCAGCAGAGGTAACTGGGTATTCCTTTCCTGTGGCGGTCCTCATGAGAGTTAGTTTCATCATATCGCTTTATGGTTTTTGCAACTGCACTTGAAATTTTCCATATTGACTGACTTTCATGTCTTAAAGTAATGATGGACTGTTGTTTCTCTTTGCTTATTTGAGCTGTTCTTGCCATAATATGGACTTGGTATTTCACCAAATATCTTCTGAATACCGCACTTACCTTGTCACAACACAACTGACTGGCTCAAATGCATTAAGAAGTATAGAAATTCCACAAATGACCTTTAAATAAGGCACACCTGTTAATTGAAATGCATTCAAGGTGACTACCTGGTTGAGATAATGCCAAGAGTGTACAAAGCTGTCATCAAGGCTACTTTGAAGACTCTCAAATCTGAAATATATTTTGATATATTGTTGTTTGGGGTACTTAGGGATACTTGTTTGGGGTACCTGTTTGGGGTTGTTTGGGGTGATTACTAGGACCCTCTATGGATTATTATTCTGTGGTTGAGTTCGTGCATGTTTGAGTGCTTCCTTGTACAATGCCATGAAATAACCTGGACAATTCTTAATTAGTAATTTAAAGTAAATGGTCATTAAGTTCTGAGATTCGCCACATATCGGGTAATTAAAAGCACTTAAAGGTAAGCTTCATTTAAAATGCATTACCTGCTTTCTTTTTGAAAAGATCTCCTCTGTGCACTTTAATTTGAAACACACATGCATCATTACGTCGGCAGTAGAAATGCCTATATATGTAAATAGATCAAATCAATATCAGTATGCCATTCAGAAAGAGCACTGAAACTGGACTTCATCAAATAAACAATAAACAAGTTTAAAGATGTCAATTGGATGCATGGATTTTTCATTCCCAATTTTGGTCTTTCGTTTTGGATAAATTGGATATTCCCAAATACAAACAGTTACATAAAATGACCAAATCAGGGTACTATGGTCAAATATCCTCACATTTAAATAATTCAATTCATAATCAGGAAGAAAATGTCAACATCCATCTGCCTCACTATAATCATATCTCTACAACGCCACTTGTTATAATGCGATAAAATGCTCTCTAATGAGAGCTAATTTGCTGCAGATTGCCCACACTAAATGCCAGGCGGGTTTGACATTTGACTGTTTGTGACCCAGTGTTGGCCTCAGCAGTGGAACACCTAGTGTGGCTCCATAAAATGTTTCAGAGCAAAAACAGTTGACACACTACACACATACTCATCAGCATGGGAGATGAGCAGAGGTGGAACCAAGTCATTGTTTTACAAGTCACAAGTATCAAAATCAAAGTTTATTTGTCACATGCGCTGAATACAACAGTTGTTGACCTTACAGTGAAATGCTTACTTACAGGCTTTAACCAATAGTGCAAAAAAAGGTATTATGTGAACAATAGGTAAGTAAAGAAATAAAAACATAAGTGTAAAGACAGTGAAAAATAACAGTAGCGAGGCTATATAAGTAGCAAGGCTACATACCGACACTGGTTAGTCAAGCTGATTGAGGTAGTATGTACTGTACATGTAGATATGGTTAAAGTGAGTATGCATGTATGATGGACAGAGAGTAGCAGTAGCGTAAAAGAGGGGTTGGTGGTTGGTGGGTGGCAGAACACAATGCAGATAGCCCGGGTTAACCAATGTGCTGGAGCACTGGTTGGTCGGGCCGAATGAGGTAGTATGTACATGCATTTGTAGTTAAAGTGACTATACATATTTGATAAACGAAGAGTAGCAGCAGCGTAAAAAGAGGGGTTGGGGAGGGCACACAATGCAAATAGTCTGGGTAGCTATTTGATTACCTGTTCAGGAGTCTTATGGCTTGGGGGTAGAAACTGTTGAGAATCCTTTTTGTCCTAGACTTGGCACTCTGGTACCGCTTGCCATGCGGTAGTAGAGAGAACAGTCTATGACTGGGTTGGCTGGGGTCTTTGACAATTTTTAGGGCCTGTGATACCGCCTGGTGTAGAGGTCCTGGATGGCAGGCAGCTTAGCCCCAGTGTGGTACTGGGCCGTGTGCACTCTGTAGTGCCTTGCGTTCGGAGGCCGAGGAATTGCCATACCAGGCAGTGATGCAACCAGTCAGGATGCTCTCAATGTTGCAGCTGTAGAACCTTTTGAGGATCTCAGGACCCATGCCAAACCTTTTTAGTTTCCTGAGGGGGAATAGGCTTTTTCGTGCCCTCTTCACAACCGTCTTGGTGTGTTTGGACCATTCTAGTTTGTTGGTGATGTGAACACCAAGGAACTTGAAGCTCTCAACCTGCTCCACTACAGCCCCGTCGATGAGAATGGGGACGTGCTTGGTCCTCCTTTTCTTGTAGTCCACAATCATCTCTTTTGTCTTGGTTACGTTGAGAGATAGGTTGCTATTCTGGCACCACCCAGCCAGGTCTCTGACCTCCTCCCTAGGAGGCTGTCTCGTCGTTGTCGGTGAACTTAATGATGGTGTTGGAGTCGTGCCTGGATGCTCATTGATTTAACGTTACGCTAGCCTATATGATACACTAGTAAAGTAATAAAATATATAGCTTTCGGCTATATTAGCCACAACTTACCACTCTTTGTGCAGCTTCAAATGTCAAACAAAGTTGGAAATCGTTGCACCTCCGTCTAATTTTCTTCCCGCAAATTTTGCAAGTTGCAATACGTTTTTTGTTGATACAGCGGGGTCTTTTTTCCAAAAATAATAATCTTGGGTATTATCATTCCAAGGGCTCCATCTGAATTCACCCGCCAACGTTGCTCTGCAATGCCACGCACAACTTTTTCTCAGCTGGCACAATTTGATTGGCTGCTGTCCGATTCAAACTGTATTCAGTTAAATGAAGAGTTCATGCACTGCACACTTTTTTAAAAAGCATCATTTTTAATATTTGGGTTTGGGTAGGGTATCAAGTCAGGTTGAGTCATAAGGCTCAAGTTCAAGTCAAGTCATGAGTCATTGGTGTTAAAGCCAAAGTCGACTTACAAGTCATCATATTTGTGGCCTTCTGTAGCACAGTTGGTAGAGCATGGTTGGTAACGTTGGTAACGCCAGGGTAGTGGGTTCGATTCCCGGGACCACCCATATGTAGAATGTATGCACACATGACTGTAAGTCGCTTTGGATAAAAGCGTCTGCTAAATGGCATATATTATTATTGTGACTCGAGTCCACACCTCTGGAGATTAGTAAATCTTGCGTCCCATTTCACAGAGGTATATTGGTCTGATTGTTTCTCCACAGAGCAGTTCCTCCATAGAGTATATCAGACCAAACTTTAAACAATGTACATAGCTATACATAGCAACAACTAATAAAAGCCATGGAAACTCTACTTCAGGAGTCCATCAACCTCTCACGTTAGTGTGTTCTATACCCTAGGTCAGACACTAGAGACCCTGTGATAAATACCTGACAAGTGAAACTATGAACCCAATGGAGGATTACACCACAGAGATAATTATATATATTTTTAAACGCCTTCTCTGGTTGAAAAGGGCCTATGTGGCATTGATATGAGTAAGAAACATTTACTGTAATGTAAAAATTGATTAGTGTCAAAAGGATCATTTTGGTAATAAAAGTCAGTCTTGTGCAAAACAGAGATGATTAGTAAAAAAGCATACGTCAATAATTAAGGGAGCACCACAGTTTTCCTGAGGGTAGGGATGGGAATACATACAGTGCAATCGGAAAGTGTTCAGACCCCTTGACTTTTTCCACATTTTGTTATGTTACAGCCTTATTCTAAAATGGATTGTTTTTTTTCTCCTCATCAATCTACACACAATGCCCCATAATGACAAAGCAAAAACAGGTTGCAAATGTCTTAAAAATGTAAATAACATAAGTATTCAGACCCTTTACTCAGTACTTTGTTGAAGCACCTTTGTTCAGTGATTACAGACTCGAGCCTTCTTGGGTACGACGCTACAAGCTTGGCAGACCTGTATCTGGGGAATTTCTCCCAAACTTCTCTGCCGCTGAAAAACATTCCCACAGCATGATGCTGCCACCACCATGCTTCACCAGGTTTTATCAGGGTCTAAGAGTCCTTTATGTGCCTTTTGACAAACTCCAAACGGGCTGTCATGCGCATTTTACTGTGCAGTAGCTTCTGTTTGGCCACTCTACTATAAAGGCCTGATTGGTGGAGTGCTGCAGAGATGTTTGTCATTCTGGAAGTTTCTCCCATCTGAAAGAGGAACTCTGGAGCTCAGTCAGAGTGACCATCGGGTTCACCTCCCTGACCATGCCCTTCTCCCCCGATTGCTCAGTTTGGCCGGGCGGCGAGCTCTAGGAAGAGTCTTGGCGGTTCCAAAATTTTCCATTTAAGAATGATGTGTTCTTGGGGACATTCAATGCTGCAGACATTTTTTGATAACCTTCCATAGATCTGTGTCTCGGCACAATCCAGTCTTGGAGCACTATGGACAATTCCTTCTACCTCATGGCTCGGTTTTTCCTAGACTTGCACTGTTAACTATGGGACCTTATATAGACAGGTGTGTGTGCCTTTCCAAATCATGTCCAATCAATTGAATTGATGACGGTCAATGGAAACAGAATACACCTGAGCTCAATTTCGAGTTTTATTTATACAATTTAGTATAAGCTTGTAATGAAACAAAATTTGGAAAAGGGAAGGTGTCTGACTACTTTCGAATGCACTGTATACGCACTCTTTTGCCAATGATACCCAATTTCCCAGAGACAACAAGGTGTGGTCCGCCCCCTTCCATGTGGTCATGTTGTCATGTCTGCATGTGGTGCAATGCAAATTTTGTTCGGCAAATAGGAGTGAAAATGGGCTTCCATAAAGTTGGTGAAAACTTCCAATTAATTTCAACAATATTGCCAGATGGCCAGGAATGGATCGGCGATGATAACACAAATGAAAGGGGAATGATTAGGGGTGTGCCGATCTCGTCATACTCATATTCGTAATCGCATCTAATAATAATAATAATAATAATATGCCATTTAGCAGATGCTTTTATCCAAAGCGACTTACAGTCATGTGTGCATACATTCTACGTATGGGTGGTCCCGGGAATCGAACCCACTACCCTGGCGTTACAAGCGCCATGCTCTACCAACTGAGCTACAGAAGGACCACATCTGTTTCACTCGTGATCAAAAAGCCAGTAGTGTGCTTTAAATGGCAGTTAAGCCTATAACCCAAGGGCGCATTACTGTGCTATCTGTCACGAATCCCGCTTCCTGAGTCTGTGTTTCTGTCCTGGAGTGTGTTTCCGGTGTCCTGGAACGCACCCTGTATGATTGCCGGGCGAATTAGCTTGTTGGGAGATCGATGTTCACCCGCACCTGTATCCCATCAGTAATCTGCACACCTGTCCTGATCATCACCTCTCCCCTTCAAAAGCTCTGACCTGACATCCATTCCCTGCCGGATCGTTAGCCATGAACAGTATGTTGTACCATAGTATCAGCCTCAAGTTGGATAGAATTTGTTTTGTTGTTTTTTACGTATTGCTTGCCTTAAACTTACCTCCGTTTGTTCTGTCTTCAGTTACTCACCCGGATCATTTACCCTATTCCCGCCTGGTCGTCGGAGGATTCCGCTACCCCATTGGATCCACCTATTTACTCCCATCAACTCACCACCGCTGCCCGCTACGCCACCTGGATATATCTACCCATTCACATTCACTTGTAAATAAATACTCACCTTCTTCCTACTCTCCTTGTCCTGGTCTGCTTCTGGGTTCGATTTTGAAAGAACGTGACACTATCACTCAGAGTGCATCTCGCGTATTGTTATGTTCCTTTACTCATTTACACATTTTGTTAAATGACCCTGACAGATGAAAATGCACATGATTTACTTAGTTAATCCTGTTCAATAATTAATGGAATAGGCAATTAAATAGCCTAGGGGGTTCATTTGGTGGCTACTACTGTGAAAATTCATTCCAGACATAGATTTAGATGGTAGGCTAATTTACTCGCCCTCACTTTCGAGAGGAGCAAAGCATTTCTCTCCTGACACTTATGCCACAACAGTTGTACAATCAAAATAAACCATGTACATTTATCATTTGAAAATGATCTGCCACTCTGTAAACATGCCTGGGTGAGAATAAATGATAATACCAAGCGAGCATGGGCTTTGATCATGACACAACGACAGACGTAGTCAGCAATGGGATAATTATACAGAGACAAAGTAAGCCTACTAAACAATGCTAAGTAGACAGACAAAAACAACCATATGGTCTCAGCAAAGTCAAAAGGAAATAACTAGATTGAAGAACAATGACTAGCTACAGATTTATACACAATGTTTGGAGAAGGGGAGACTGTGAGTGAGTGAAACAGACCCGCTCCTGTGTCTGTCTGGTTAAATGACAGCAGAGGGTTAGTGGATTGTTCTAATCCAATCGATGCAGCAGCCTCAACCGATATTCCGCCTATTTCTTTACAGACAGAAAAACTAGCCCATAGCCCATTTGCATTGCTAATTAGCTAGTTAGCTAACATTGAACCTGCAGATTCATACTCCAGCATTTCATGCAAGGTGGCTAGCTATGACAATCCATTTGTACTGATTCCAAGAACACAGGATGAGATGTTACTATCCTTTATGCAAGCACTTCCAAGAGTTAATGAACAGTGAGCGTGGTGAAATTTGGGGCGCGCATCGTCAGTAGTGTACCTTTGGTTCCTAGGGTGTTTCGGCCTTTCACACTATACACCCTCCCCAAAGGTGGCCAGCGACAGGGTGATCAATCCTACGCTTGCGTCCCATTCCCAATTAGTCATAGGAGTTGCCTTGTTGTTGATAGCCAACATCCCATGGGACTATGCATGGCAGGGGCGTCCTCCTCCCTGAGTCAAGCATTGTTGACCGCATACCTCCTGGCCCTCTCACTTCGGGGCCCAGCTGGGGTCTTTCCTCTTCATCCAGAGCCACTGACTGCTGCCTTCTGCCGCCTCTGATACAGCTTTGATTGCCGAACGCTGGCTCTGGCCCTTAATTCCCAGGTCTCTAAGCAGTCTGGTTGTAGATGTTGCCACAAAACCTCTGCAGCCCACCTCCACTGGTCGGACTTCTGTGTTCCAGCCATGATGCCGTGCTTCGGCAGCTAGATCACCATAGCGCAGATGTTTTCGCTCATAAGCCTCATCTACTGAGTTTTCCCAGGGTACTGTGAGCTCAATGATGAAGACCTTATTGAGTGAATGGGACCAGAGCACCATGTCAGGTCTTAGGGTGGTGGTTGCGATCTCCGGAGGAAACACAAGTTGCCGGCCAATGTCAGCTAGCATTTTCCAGTCGCGGGCCAAGCGCAGCTGGTCTCGCTCTAATGGTGTAGAGCCGCTCTTCGGTGGTTTAGCCCCTTCGCGGACAAAGTTTGTCCGTAAGGAGTGTGATGCTGCTGAGGGTGGTAGGGAGTTGGTGGCAGCTCGCTTGTCCTCCAGGGCGGACGCAAGGTTTTTAAGGACTTGGTTGTGACGCCAAGTGTAGCGTCCTTGGGTGAGGCTTGTTTTACACCCTGTGAGAATGTGCCTGAGGTTGGTTGGCATGGAACAGAGGGCACAGTCCGGATATTCACCATACCATTGGTGAAGATTAACTGGTGTTGGAAGGACGTCATATGTTGCTCTGATGGAAAAGCTCAACCGCCTCGCTTCCATGGCCCACAGATCCTTCCAGCTGATCTTCCTCTTCTCCACACTGTCCCATCGAGTCCACTGTCCCTGTTTGGCAAGAGAGACTGCCTTGGCCCACCTTGCAGCCTCCTCCTGATGGCGTACTTCCTGCACTACTATCTTCCGCCGCTCTGGTGCAGTGGCCTTACTCCAAGCAGCACGGCTAGTTAGCCCAAGGCCTCCTCTCCCTTGCTGAACATGACCCACAATGTCAGCATGTCTGAGGGCTGCTGTTGCCTCCTGGACTGCTTTTCCTGGCCTCCATTTGCGCCCAGTTGCCAAGGTCGGCGCGTTGTTGCTCACCACTGGGTCTTGAGATTCATTCAGTGTCATCTGGAGCCTGGTTTTTACACACTTGAATTCCTCTGTTAGACTGGTGAGGGGCAGCTTGAGGACACCATCTCCATAGAGGCCTATGGTGGTAAGGCATCGTGGAACTCCGAGCCACTTCTTTAAGTAGCTTGTGACTCCTCTTTCCATCTTCTCCACTGTTGAGATTGGAACCGCATACAGTGCTAAGGGCCACAACACCCGGGGTAGGAGACCAAACTGCAGACACCAGGCCTTTAACTTTCCAGGTAGCTGGGTGTTGTCGATGGACTGTAGGCTACTACTGATGTCTTTGCGCAGCTGTTGCACCTGGTCTTTGTCCTTCAGGCTTGCATCATACCACCTTCCAAGGCTTTTTACCGGCTGCTCAGACACTGTTGGGAATTGGTCATCTCCGATGAAGAATTTCAGGTCAGAGAGTACTCCCTTCACAATCGAGATGCTGTGTGACTTGGATGGTTTAATCTTCATATGGGCCCAGCTGATGTTCTCCTCAAGTTTTCTGAGCAGTCTCCTGGTGCATGGGACAGTGATGGTGAATGTTGTAATGTCGTCCATGTAGGCTCTGAGTGGAGGGAGGCGGAAACCAGAGTTGACTCGCTGTCCACCAGCAACCCATTTTGAGGGTCTGATGATAACCTCCATTGCCATTGTGAATGCCAACGGAGAAATGGTACATCCCGCCATTATACCTACATTCAGGCACTGCCATGAGGTGGTGAACTCTGAGGTGGTGAAGTAGTACTGCAGATCCTGGAAGTACGACTTCACCAGGTTTGTGATGGTGTCCGGTATGTGGAAAAATCTGAAGGCAGACCACAGGAGTTCATGGGGCACAGAGCCAAATGCATTGGCGAGGTCGAGGAAGACTACATGGAGGTCCCTTTTCTCCACCTTGACCATTTGGATCTGGTGCCAGATCATGCTGGAATGTTCCAAGCAGCCAGAGAACTCTGATATTCCTGCCTTCTGTACAGATGTATCGACGTACGCATTCCTTTGCAGGTACTCGGCCATTCTCTGGGCAATGACCCTAAAGAAGATTTTACCCTCGACATTTAGTAAGGAGATTGGGCGGAATTGGCTGATGTTCACTGCATCCTTCTCCTTAGGGATCAGGACACCGCCTGCCCTACGCCACACTTTGGGTATTATCTTCTTCTGCCAAGCTGTTCTCATAAGCCTCCAGAGGAACCTCAGGACGTCTGGTGCATTCTTATACACTTTGTACGGGACTCCATTTGGCCCCGGGGCTGATGCTGTCCTTGCCCGTCGAACTGTGTTTTCCACCTCTTTCCATGAGGGCTGGTCTCAATATGATGTTCCGGGGGTTCAATGGGTGAGATATCTGATGGGATGGCCAGATGTTCATGTCGCTTTGAGTCAAAGTTTGTTGTTCTCAGGTGCTCCTCTAGGTCTTTCTTTGTTGTTTTTAGAGCTCCACTTTTTTCCTTTGTGAAGAGACTTTTAAGGAACTTGAAGGGATCTTTATAGAATCGAGTTCTAGTTTGTTCTTTTTTCCTTCTGCGTTTCCGTAGGTTCTCTGCTCTACGGAGGGATGCCAACCGGGTTTTGATGTCAACCTGAAGTGCCTCTATGCCCTCCTTTTCCACTTCCGAGGCCTTCTTCCACTGTTTCTTAAGCTGCCGCCTTTCTTGAACGAGGCGTTTGATTTCTTGTTGCCTCCTGGAAACTGGTGGGGTTGGAACCTTTCTCCCGCCTTTTGCCTCTTCCACTCCAAATCTTTCTGTCCCGTACTCATAGATGATGTCCCCCATCCTCTCCAACTTCTTCTCCACTGTGCCTCGAAGTTTCTCGAGGGTCAAGGTGAGGTCAGTATTCACTGTTTCCCACAACTTCTTGTCACTGGCGCCAGGCCACTTCACATACGGTCTGTGCCCTGGTAGTCTCCTCTCGACTGCAGGTCTGGGAGGCTGGGTGAGTTCCACTCCTGTTGTTGGTTCCACCTCAGTTGCTACTTCGGTGCTTGAGTTTACGTCCTCCATGACAGTGGTACTGATGCACTGCAAACTATCGTTTGCGTCCAGTTGCTGTGCTTCATTCGACTGATTTGATCGCTTTCACAGAAAGTAATCAATGCGAGTTCTCTGTCTCTCTTTACCCAAACACCCCTTCTTCCCCTGGTGGATCCTCAACCCATGGTGTGATGTAACTTTCCTCCAACCACAGACACATACCTGCATCTGTTTGTGGCCCACTGTTGCAGCAGAACTTGTGACAGTTGCTGTGGTGTTCTCTTGTGCTGTGCTCTCATTACTCATAGTCGTTTCCAGTCCAGTCGTTACCATGTTGTCAGCCGATGAGTCATCTTCCGCCCCCGCTCTCGCAGACTCTAGGGGTATTCTGTAGCTATTGGTTGGGATTATTGTTCATTATTTGGATAGCTAGCTAGCTACAGTGCCAAGCAAAAGTATTCACTGCCCTTGGCGTTTTCCTATTTTGTTGCATTACAACCTGCAAATTAAATGGATTTTTATTTGAATTTCATGCAATGGATAAAAAGTCTAAATTTGTGAAGTGAAATGAAAAACATTGTGTTTCAAAAAACTCAAGCGGAGATTGGAGATTGGAGTATCTGTCCATAGGACCACTTTATGCCATACACTCCACTGAGTTGGGCTTTACGGTAAGATTGGCCAGAAAAAAAGCCATTGCTTAAAGAAAAAACTAAGCAAACATGTTTGGTGTTCGCCAAAAGGCATGTGGGAGACTCCCCAAACATATGGAAGAAGGTACTCTGGTCAGATGAGACTAAAATTGAGCTTTTTGGCCATCAAGAAAAATGCTATGTCTGGCACAAACCCAACACCTCTCATCATCCCGAGAATACCATCCCCTCAGTGAAACAAGGTGGTGGCAGCATCATGCTGTGGGGATGTTTTTCACCGGCAGAGACTGGGAAACTGGTCAGAATTGAAGGAATGATGGATGGTGGTAAATACAGGATAATTCTTGAGGGAAACCTGTTTCAGTCTTCCAGAGATTTGAGAGGTTCACCCTCCAGTATGACAATGACCCTAAGCATACTGCTGAAGCAACACTCAGGTGGTTTCTTGGAATGGCCTAGTCAAAGCCCAGACCTCAATCCAATTGAGAATATGTGGTATGACTTAAAGATTGCTGTACACCAGTGGAACCCATAGATCTTGAAGGAGCTGGAGAAGTTTTGCCTTGAAGACTGGGCAACAATCCCAGTGGCTAGAAGTACATATCCCAAGAGACTTGCAGCTGTAATTGCTGCAAAAGTTGCATCTACAAAGTATTGACTTGGGGGGGTGAATAGTTATGTGCGCTAAAGTTCAGGTTTTTTGTCTTATTTCTTGTTTTTTTTTTACAATCAACAATATTTCGCATCTTCAAAGTGGTAGGCATGCAAATGAAATGATTACAAACCCCCCCAAAAATATACACTGCTCAAAAAATTAAGAGTACACTTAAACAACACAATGAAACTCCAAGTCAATCACACTTCTGTTAAATCAAACTGTCCACTGATTGACAATACATTTCACATGCTGTTGTGCAAATGGTATAGACAACAGGTGGAAATTATAGGCAATCAGCAAGACACCCCCAATAAAGGAGTGGTTCTGCAGGTGGTGACCACAGACCACTTCTCCGTTCCTATGCGTCCTGGCTGATATTTTGGTCAGTTTTGAATGCTGGCGGTGCTTTATCTTTAGTGGTAGCATGAGACGGAGTCTACAACCCACACAAGTGGCTCAGGTAGTGCAGCTCATCCAGGATCGCACATCAATGCGAGCTGTGGCAAGAAGGTTTGCTGTGTCTGTCAGCGTAGTGTCCAGAGCATGAAGGCGCTACCAGGAGACAGGCCAGTACATCAGGAGACATGGGGGAGGCCGTAGGAGGGCAACAACCCAGCAGCAGGACCACTACCTCCGCCTTTGTGCAAGGAGGAGCAGGAGGAGCACTGCCAGAGCCCTGCAAAATGACCTCCAGCAGGCCACAAATGTGCATGTGTCTGCTCAAACGGTCAGAAACAAACTCCATGAGGGTGGCATGAGGGCCCGGCATCCACAGGTGGGGGTTGTGCTTACAGCCCAACACCGTGCAGGACGTTTGGCATTTGCCAGAGAACACCAAGATTGGCAAATTTCCCTCTGGTGCCCTGTGCTCTTCACAGATGAAAGCAGGTTCACACTGAGCACATATGACAGACGTGACAGAGTCTGGAGATGCCGTGGAGAACGTTCTGCTGCCTGCAACATCCTCCAGCATGACCGGTTTGGCAGTGGGTCAGTCATGGTGTGGTGTGGCATTCCTTTGGGGGGCCGCACAGCCCTCCATGTGCTCGCCAGAGGTAGCCTGACTGCCATTAGGTACCGAGATGAGATCCTCAGACCCCTTGTGAGACCATATGCTGGTGCGGTTGGCCCTGGTTTCCTCCTAATGCAAGACAATGCTAGACCTCATGTGGCTGGAGTGTGTCAGCAGTTCCTGCAAGAGGAAGGCATTGATGCTATGGACTGGCCCGCCCGTTCCCCAGACCTGAATCCAGTTGAGCACATCTGGCACATCATGTCTCGCTTTATTTTTTTGAGCAGTGTATTTTAATTCCAGGTTGTAAGGCAAATAATTGGAAGAATGCTAAGGGGAATACTTTCGCAAGGCACTGTATATGTCTAAACAATAGACTCCACTTCGCCAGATGATTACATGACCCATCAAGTTAGCCAGGTGGGTCTGGGGGTGATTAATGAACATGTATACATGTCTAGACAACAGTGACCCATCCAAATTGCTAGATGTGGGTGGTGGGTGGTGGGGGACAGGTGTATACATTGAGCACACAACCATGTAATCTCCATAGACAAACATTGGCAGTAGAATGGCCATACTGAAGAGCTCAGTGACTTTCAAATTGGCACTTCATAGCATTCCACCTTTCCAACAAGTCAGGTCATCAAATTCCTGCCCTGCAAGAGCTGCCCCGGTCAACTGTAAGTGCTGTTATTGTGAAGTGGAAATGTTTAGGAGCAACAATGGCTCAGTTGCGAAGTGGTAGGCCACACAAGCTCACAGAACGATATAGCCGAGTGCTGAAGAGCGTACCATGTAAAAATTGTCTGTTCTCGGTTGCAACACTGTTCGTCGGGAGCTTCATGAAATGTGTTTACATGGCCAAGCAGCCACACACAAGTTTAATATCACCATGCGCAATGGCAAGTGTCGGTCGGAGTGGTATAAAGCTTGTCGCCATTGTACTCCGGAGCAGTGGAAACGCGTTCTCTGGAGTGATGAGTCACGCTTCACTATCTGGCAGTCCGAGAGACTAATCTGAGTTTGGCAGATGCCAGGACAACGCTACAGGCCTGAATGCATAGTGCCAACTGTAAAGGTTGGTGGAGGAGGAATAATGGTCTGGGACTGTTTTCCATGGTTCGGTCTAGGCACTTTAGTTCCAGTAAAAGGAAATCTTTGCTACAGCATACAATGACATTCTAGACAATTTTGTGCTTTCAACTTTGTGGCAACAGTTTGAGGAAGGCCCTTTTCTGTTTTCAAATTAAGGTCCATACAAAAATGGTTTGTCAAGATCTTGTGGACAAACTTGACTGGCCTGCACAGATCCCTGACCTCAACTCCATCGAACACCTTTGGGATGAATTGGAACACTGACTGCGAGTCAGTCTTAATCGCCAAACATCAGTGCCCGACCTCACTAATGCTCGAGGCTGAATGGCACATCCTCGCAGCAATGTTCCAAAATCTAGTGGAAAGCCTTCCCAGAAGAGTGGAGGTTGTTATAGCAGCGAAGGGGGGACCAACACCATATTAATGCCCATGATTTTGGAATGAGACGTTCGACAATGTCATACTTTTGGTCATTTCTGTTTTCTTCCTTCTTCCTACAACTGTTTTCAACTGTTTAAGCTACAAAATATTATAACCCCACCACTGAGACTCTCAGGAACATGAATGTGTCTTCTATTTCTCTCTACAATGCTCACAGGATTGTTTAGTGTGGCCTGTGTACCAGTCTCTGTTTAGCTAACATTCCACTCCTTGTACTCCTTGTATCTCACTCATATTGTCTGGCAACTGAGGTTACTAGTGTTACATTGGAATCTCTTTCAAATACTGTACTTGTTCATGAGTCAAGGTTAATCTGTGTAAGTACAGAGAGTGAGGAACATCCTGGCAGATATATATGATATATGCCACCACAGATGTATTGTCTATTCTGATCTAGATTTGACAATTCCAAAAGGAGTGCAGAAAGTATTTTGGCAGTTGCGGGTCATTTATGTTAGCATGGTTGGGTTGTGGGGACTACAGTCTGTTTACTGCTTCCCCCTCCTGAACTGCGCATCACCTCTTGAGTGAAGCATCTGTCATCACCTTTTTCATTGACACTACCACTCGGGGAGTGCCTGACTGAAGATCGAGGGGCTCCTCCAGTGACAGAGAGCCAAGAGACATGTTGATGTCACCCTTATCTTTCAATTGAGGTCACGTTGTGTACACAGACGTTGGGAAGACGTTGGCTCTCATTCTCAGTAGGCCAAGTGGTACCACTGAGATGGTGGACGCCATCATCCCCAGTGCTCAGAGACACACATTCTGAGCATGACCGAGCCCCCCCTGAGGAACAGGGAGAGGCATTTTTGGAACAACATGATGCGGCCATCTGATAGTGTTGCCTGATAAGAGAGTCCAGCATTACACTTAGGTATTCTATTATCTGTGTTGGCACCAAACAGCTCTTTATCTGGTCGATCTTGAACACTAACTCGGTGAGGTGGGTTACAGGGGAAGCTGTGTCTTGTACTGTTTACTCCTGTGAAGGGGAGTGAAGAGGGTCAAACCAAGGCCTGATACCTTTCAAAGGGTTAATAAATTGTGTTATGATAAACTGTACGGTCTCCTCTTTTAGGAGATCTCTGTGTGTGTATTAACACCTGTTTTGAGTGTTGTGCCCTTCAGACATTATCAGAAGGCGGAAACCGTCTACATTCATACATACTCCTCCCGCCTGGGCCCCACCTGGCTATCTGAGGTTCTGAGAATACGACGAGTTTTCAGAGAACACAAGGCTACCGCAGGCCTGATGAAAACAGCCACCTGTCAGAAGATACTTGGGCTTATTCACCTTGTTATGATGCTATACTTTGTGATGAAATGTCAAGTTTCGGTCAAACCCACTTCTGAGCTTTTAATTGCTGACAAGATGGTTGGTGCTGTCAGGGGGAGATTAGATTTATTAAAATGTTGTTGCCAGGGAAAGTCACACAGAGGAAACTGGGAGGGGCTATATGAGTTACAGGATGTCTTAGACATTTTGCAGGACCTGGGGAGAGCTATCATATACTGTACTCTGTACAAAATTCTGCCCACAATTGTATTACCAAAGGATCATTTTAAGAGTTAAACAAAGAGTCTGTTTCCTTTCCATGCCTTGCGAAAGTATTCAGCCCCCTTGAACTTTGCGACCTTTTGCCACATTTCAGGCTTCAAACATAAAGATATAAAACTGTATTTTTTTTTGTGAAGAATCAACAACAAGTGGGACACAATCATGAAGTGGAACGACATGTATTGGATATTTCAAACTTTTTTAACAAATCAATAACTGAAAAATTGGGCGTGCAAAATTATTCAGCCCCTTTACTTTCATTGCAGCAAACTCTCTCCAGAAGTTCAGTGAGGATCTCTGAATGATCCAATGTTGACCTAAATGACTAATGATGATAAATACAATCCACCTGTGTGTATTCAAGTCTCCGTATAAATGCACCTGCACTGTGATAGTCTCAGAGGTCCGTTAAAAGTGCAGAGAGCATCATGAAGAGCAAGGAACACACCAGGCAGGTCCGAGATAATGTTGTGAAGAAGTTTAAAGCCGGATTTGGATACAAAAAGATTTCCCAAGCTTTAAACATCCCAAGGAGCACTGTGCAAGCGATAATATTGAAATGGAAGGAGTATCAGACCACTGCAAATCTACCAAGACCTGGCCGTCCCTCTAAACTTTCAGCTCATACAAGGAGAGGACTGATCAGAGATGCAGCCAAGAGGCCCATGATCACTCTGGATGAACTGCAGAGATCTACAGCTGAGGTGGGAGACTCTGTCCATAGGACAACAATCAGTCGTATATTGCTCAAATCTGGCCTTTATGGAAGAGTGGCAAGAAGAAAGCCATTTCTTAAAGATATCCATAAAAAGTGTTGATTAAAGTTCGCCACAAGCCACCTGGGAGACACACCAATCATGTGGAAGAAGGTGCTCTGGTCAGATGAAACCAAAATTGAACTTTTTGGCAACAATGCAAAATGTTATGTTTGGCGTAAAAGCAACACAGCTCATCACCCTGAACCCACCATCCCCACTGTCAAACATGGTGGTGGCAGCATCATGGTTTGGGCCTGCTTTTCTTCAGCAGGGACAGGGAAGATGGTTAAAATTGATGGGAAGATGGATGGAGCCAAATACAGGACCATTCTGGAAGAAAACCTGATGGAGTCTGCAAAAGACCTGAGACTGGGACGGAGATTTGTCTTCCAACAAGACAATGATCCAAAACATAAAGCAAAATCTACAATGGAATGGTTCAAAAATAAACATATCCAGGTGTTAGAATGGCCAAGTCAAAGTCCAGACCTGAATCCAATCGAGAATCTGTGGAAAGAACTGAAAACTGCTGTTCACAAATGCTCTCCATCCAACCTCACTGAGCTCGAGCTGTTTTGCAAGGAGGAATGGGAAAAAATGTCAGTCTCTCGATGTGCAAAACTGATAGAGACATACCCCAAGCGACTTACAGCTGTAATTGCAGCAAAAGGTGGCGCTACAAAGTATTAACTTAAGGGGGCTGAATAATTTTGCACGCCCAATTTTTCAGTTTTCTATTTGTTAAAAAAGTTTGAAATATCCAATAAATGTCGTTCCACTTCATGATTGTGTCCCACTTGTTGTTGATTCTTCACAAAAAAATACAGTTTTATATCTTTATGTTTGAAGCCTGAAATGTGGCAAAAGGTCGCAAAGTTCAAGGGGTCTGAATACTTTGGCAAGGCACTGTACATTTATTCTGGTGTTCCCCAGTCACATTGTGCTTGTTTATAAACACACAACGACAAGAGACCGGAGCCTTGTGAGTCACTCACTGTTGTTCAGCACACACCAGTTGATCTAGTTACAGTATGAAATTCACAACTGTCATGACTCTCCTGTGAGGATCCAATGATCAGCTTGGCAATGGTTGACAAATAAACAGGCCTGTATGAACCAAATACTGTAAATTAGGAAGGAAACCCCCTTTACCTTTCATCCAATCGGATTAAAGTATTTTTGTTGAGACAGGAATGGGATTTTGGTATTCTAATGAGATAATGGTGATAATGCTCAAGAGGACTGGCTAAGAAAATGACCAGACCAGGACCCCGCCAGTCTGCATCTGTGAATGTAAAGTGGTTTGGAACTTTGACTAGTTACCCGAGGAAGAGGAGAAGAAAACGCTCCTCTCAGAAAATCACTGGTACGGCTAAGTAGCAGGTTCTTAGGAACCAGCCCATTGGAGACCGGGCGGCTAAAGAAGAAGGACATTGTGACCTCTGGTGGACAATCAGACCATGTACGTGGCCCACAGGAAAGGCTCACCAAACCACCATTCTTCCGAAGGATGGCTCGACCGACAGAGAAACGGTGAACGGCATTCTTCACGTAAATACATACATTTCTTCTTATTCCAAACAGGCGGCAGTTTGTGTGCAAAGGTATATGATTAATGTAAGGACAGTTCTAGAATGTATCCACGATAAATGTCCCTTTCTCTCACTCTTTTCCCCACCCCCTCTCCATATGTGTAACAAGCCATCATATCTTGTAAATACATAATTAAACCAATTTGTGTAGTACTGAAACCTGCTCAAGGCTGGGATTTTTGCGGATCCAAGAAGGTTGCGACCGTTCAGATGAGACTGATATCGATATATTACATATCTTCTAGAGTTTAATTCGGGAGATGTTAACTCGTTAAACAACCTCTTTCATGGTGACCCAAATCCCAATGAGTTAATTGATACATTATTATTTTAAGAGTGCCAATTAAACAAAGTATTTAGTAGATTAAATAAATACCAGTCATTAGATTAATGAAAGTAATGACACAACTAAAGGTTTGCCAACTAAATATTTTATTTGAACTATTAAGTGAATTGTCTAAAATGTACTAAATGCTCTGCAGTTGCTTATTTGGTTTGCTAATTTAGTAGCTAGTTATCTAGCTATGTGGTTAGCTTCTTGCAAAATCAAGCATGTCTTCGTAACATCAGATAATCCCTTCCATGGTAGCATCCACATTAACGTAGAAGTGGTAAAAGTCCTACCGGAGAGAAGGAAGCGGACACTCTGACAGAGGCAGACGTGGCGAGGTCTTAGTCGAGCATACTACTCGGCAATGTTCAACCATTAATGAATAAACTTGACCAACTCAGAGCAAAGATTTCCTTCCAGGGGGACATCAAATTCTGCAACAAACTCTGTTTTTCTGAGACTTGGCTCTCCTCTGACATCCAAACAGATGATATACAACCAGTGGGTTTTACAGTTTTTAGAGCAGATAGGAAGCAGGCTCTTTCTGGCAATAAGAAAGGTTGTGAGCTTGGTGCGACGTGGGAAACGTACAAGAACATGCGAGCTTCTGCTCTCCCGACTTGGAAAACTTGGTAATTAAATGTCTTCCTTTTTACCTTCCGTGTGATTTCGACCCCAAACCAGAATCAAAAATGCTTTCAAAATCTTAATTGGACCCTAAACAAACTGGAGAATGCATACCCTGAGGCACAGACATGTTTAATCTCTCTCTAGCTCAGGGCACTATCCCCACTTGCTTCAAGATTCACATTAGCATCCCAGTGCCCAAGAAAGGGAAAGTAACTGAATGACTACCCACCCGTAGCACTCACCTCTGTCATCATGAAGTGCTTTGAGAGGCTAATCAAAGATCCCATCACATCCTCCACACTCGACCCTCTCCAGTTCGCCTATCGCCCAAATCGCCATTGCACTGCGCGCTCCCCTCACCCATCTGGTCAAAAGGAATGCATGCGCTTGGGAAAAACTGGGAAACTGTCCAAGAGCTTCTACCCCCAGACCTTCAGGCTGCTGAATAGTCACCACGAGTCAGCCACCTCCCCTCCCCCTCAACATATTAACATGTTTAATATGCATATATTTTATTTATTTTATTTCTATTCTTTATTATTTTTATTTCACTTTGACCTGCATTGTTGGAGCTTGGAGCTTAAGATTTTCACCATTTTCACTATGTAATTATACCTGCAACCCTGTAAATGTGACCTACATTTATAATCTAAAATCTAATCCTGGGTCAAGAGCCTTGCTGTTTAATTTTTTTGTGCGTACAGCAAACTGTGAGTAGCATTTTTGTATTACTTGTTTAACTTTGAGCTGTGATGTCTGTCCTACAAATAGTTTGTCAGAGACTTTTATATGTACTTGTTAGAATTACTAACCTTCAGGCTCATAGGGGTTTGAAAATAAAGCCCCTTGTGTTCCGTATGACCAAATATCCTAGGATGACAATAGGTATATATGAAGGTATGACAATCTAGATACCGCCCAAGCCTACTTCACTGTCCCTACTCACCACTGCCCTTGCTTTGTTGCGTCAACCTCTATAATAAAATCCCTATCCCAGTTCAAGATAGAGATATCAGGTATTTTGCATTGGCTGCATCTTCATCCATTGCATCCGCCTATGTCGGACTTGGTGGCCGAGCTACAGCGGTGTTTGTCAGACCATGAGACATCCCGAAAATCGGTCTTCTCACAGAAACATTGGTAGCATCTGAACGGTTTGCCGTGCAAAGGAATATACTGTACCACTTTGGAAAGATGACTCACGAAGGTGTTCTCCGTTTTGCTCGACAATCCCCACAAGTGTCACAGGACTCAACTGAAGGTAACCCATACAAATGAATGGAAGTATGGAGGTAGTTTTGTGCAAACTAAATAAATGTGTCCAAAAAAACTGAAATATTTCCTGGATATAGGGCATACACTTCAAAACCTTGATACATTTAGTCTTTTTTGCCATTTTTGAAAATGTTATTCAATTAGTTTCTATGGGCTATAGCAGTAGGCCAAATTCCATACTTTATCAAATAATTTTTATTTCTCTTTTTATTCCTCAAGGGGTCTTAAGATTCAAAATGAAATAGCTAAATGCTCCATGGTATGACTATCTTAAAATAATTCCATACGTTAGCTTAGTAGAACCCCCCTCCCCAGAATGGCAAAGACACACCCAAGGAATGTGCACATCAAACCACACCCCCAAGACAACTCACATTTGGCTTTAGTTATAATGACCAAGTTAAAAAACTAAGCCAAATCAGTAAGTTCAGCCCCCTTTATGGGAACAAGTTGTTCCATAATATTCCAAATACTCTAAGTGCATGTCTCTTAGTAGGACCCCCCTCGGGTAGGTTACCCTTCCCCTGACTCCCTCAGGTAAATATCGTGCAAGCAAAAGTGACACTGCAACAAGATCATTATTCTAAGGGACTGCAAACAATGTGGTGAAAGGCACTACAATCTTGCATTGGTGCTGCACACAATATGGGACCCACCCTTGCCCCTACTCTACTCTGCCGACCCTTCTGATGGACTCTACTACAATGGTACAAAATAGTGAGGGGGAAAGAGACAAGACAACATATAGAAATGGTGGTTTTCTAGGATCCGATGAGAACCCACAAAATAAAATAAACATCTCTGTATGGCGCCTAGTCTGAGACTCTGGTTGGCGACGTCACCGATGGCCCAGCCTCAGGTGCTAAATGAGAGGAAGTCAGACGGAAGGGAAAACTGTCGACAATAGTGGCTTTTAGTGACGTGGCAAACTGGCCCAGAGAGAGAAAGAGTATTGCAAGGGGAACACAGGAAGAATCACGTCCCTTACTTGGCGCAGCCAAATAGATGTGCGTTGTACCAATGGCTTTCTCGGAAAGCCACTCAGCTCCACAACCACAGTTCCTAGTTAGCGCAGCTGCCCACTTCCCCACTCGAATTTGCCAGTAAGACTTCTTGTCCTGCAGACACTGGCCAGTGCAATCACAGCGAACACCCAAACAGACAAGACATAGACACTTACATAGGGGACTGCAGGAACACCTGTTCACCAGCCATCAATGCAAGGTCCTTCGCCTGCTTGTCTGTGTAAACTGAACTCTGCCCGCCCACAGGTAGTCTCTGAACTTTGTATTCACTGCCATACTTCAAACTAACTATAGTTCTGATCATTCCTCTCTGGAGGAGACATGCTCCAACTGGCATATGCAATTACGCTCTCTATGTCACCTTGGACTTGAGACAGCACTGGCCCAATGCCTCCCAAGCTGGCATCAGTGTACACAACAAATGGTTTACTGAAGTCAGCAGAACACCCGTGAGCTTCTAGCCATCCTGGAGAAAGAAGGATTAAAATGTTTGTAATATGCAGAAAACCCAAGGAATCAGCGTACCTGTGTGGTAGTTTCTGGTTGGGGCCAGTCATGAGCCAACATTTCTTAGACTGCAATTTAAGGCCATGCTTGAAAAAGCCTCTTGAACATCCGGTCTAGGTGTTCTAGATGGGTGTCAAAGGCAGGTGAGTAGATAAATGACATCATCTAAGTAGATCAAAAGAAGGTTGTTTTTCGTGTCTCCTACACACCTCTGCATGAGCCTCTCAAGCAGCCCCAAGGGCGTGGTGAAAGCAGCTTTCTCCCTGTCCCATGGACCGACTTCTACATGTCAGTAACCGTACCTGTACTTCCACATGAGGGCAGTATCCCACAATAGCAGACTTCTCTGGGCTTTCCTCCTACCTGGTGCCTGCAGCTCCGGCTGCTCGCTCCATAGCGGCTGGGGGATACCTGTTTACAAGGGCCTGTTCATCTCTCTGGGTGGAGCAGAAGCGTTGGATGTGGTCAAGCTGTCCACACCCCCAAATTATGAGTCTGCCCTGCCAGTCCCACTGGAATGGGCTCTCCTTCCATTAGAGAAAGGAACATATTGCCCACCCGCTTACAAGCCTCCTTGGCTTCTCCCTCAGCCGTGTCAGCTGAATGAGTTGTCTGCTGTAGGACTTCTCACTAGGGTCTCTGCCAGAGTGCTCAGCACGCATGTTCTCCTTCCATTGCTTAAAATCTGCAGTGGTCACAGTTCACCTGGAGGGGTAACAGTACAGCAAAACTGGCAGTCCTTTCCCTCCAATCTCTCGCCAGCCTCTGGACTAACCTGAGTGAATGTCATCCCCAGCTGTTGCCGTGCATATTTTTGAAGCTCCTGTTTCAGAGAGCAATCCTTTAGACCTTTAACGGATTGGTTCTGAATGATCCATCCAGTTCGGATTGGCGCCATTGTCTAAACAGCTCCTGTGTGTGCAGGAGGTAGTGTCCCATAGCCTAATCTCCCCTCTGGTTACAGTTAAAGAAGCGGGACCGGAGAGTGGGGGTAGGGGTGTAGGGGTGGGGCTACAAAAGCAGACCTGTAATGCAGCCCACAATGAAGCAGGTGAGTTCATCTGGGCTTGACTAAACATGGTTTCTCTCTTTGCACGGCCATCTAGAGCCTTCATGATTAAATCAATCTGCTGCGGTTCTGCCAGTGCTTGCGCCTTCAATATGACTTCCATTTGTGCCCTGCCGAGAATAGTGGCTTTCAGTGGCATGGCAAAACGGCCCAGAGAGAGAGAAAGAATAGTGTCAGGGGAACACAGGAAAAATCACGTCCCTTACTTAGCGGAGATAAAGTTCCTAGTACTGCGTTGTACGAATGCCTGTGTTCGTCCTCTGCTCTCGGATCAACACTTAGCTCCACAGCCCCAGTTCGTTGTCAGCCCAGCCGCCCACTTCCTCACTCGAATTTGCCAGTAAGACTTCTCATCGGACAGACACTGGTCCAGTGCGATCACAGCAAACACCCAAGACATGGACACTTGCTTATGGAACCAATACCCCACGGAGACACATTCTCCACTCAACTCCCAGCCCGAACACCACAAAACACAGGGCTTTAAAGGAAATTACAGCAAAACCCCACCTCTACCTGTTGAAATAGCTAACTCGCTGCAGGTGCGTTTGATCACACCAGCCCCGCCACCCACTTATCCACTTATCTACCACTCCATCTTGAGAAACATCCGTAGGAATGCTCCATCTACCTTGTAAGCGAACTAACTTTTGGCAGAATGCATTTTGCACTAATATTGCTGTTAGCCAAGTAAGGGCTGCATTTTTGGCCAACCTATTCATCATGAATTAGTTCCAACCAGTTTGTGAGCCATTCTGAGCATCTCTAGTTCTTACTTATGGGCAGCAAGGTATTTTTTTTCCATCATATTATCCATTGATGGGCAGCACCACTTTATTATCACAATTATAGGGTATAATTATAGATATGAGTGAATGACATACCAGACATACCTCTTTGGCCCTTGGCCATGGCCCCAGCTTTAGAGACCTTCTCATCCCGATCCAGTCATCGGTATGGGGGCAACATTAAGACCGTGGCCATTGTTCGGGATTCTTTCCCACCAGGGCTCAGGCTTCCTTCTTTCCAAGTCTTGATTCCAGATAGTGATGGTCAGAATCTACCCTTCCCACCTTCGCCTGTCAAACAACATCAAAGTGCCTCCTCAAACACGGACTGGAATTCAGCAAACTCAGCATGTCTTCAGAGCATGAGAATCCTGCAGTGGCATTGCTGACTGCACACAGACCCACTGTAAGAAGGTGAAACCAGGACTGTGCAATGCCCAGGGTACAATGGAGTTCAGAGGTTAAGTAGAGGGCAGACTACGGCGTGCAGTGGCGCAGCTGTTGTGTGTCATGTCTCCGTCAGGAGTCTACCCCCCGCCGTCAAAATGGAGAGGAAACTGCATCATGATGGTTTCTCACTTTCTCTCTCTCTGATGAGACAGACTGTTTTACAAGCTGATGAAGAACAAGATGTACGATAACAGTCGTTTCCCATAAATGATGCGAGAACTGATGGGTTTCTAGATTTGGCCAGTCATAATAGTTTGTTTGATATGTTTTTATTAGCATGACCAATTAGACAATATGTCGTTTGTTTAGTATAAACCCTAAAGATTAAATGTTTTGTGAGTACATCGGTTAACACGGACCCTATCCTCATACCACTGGTATGAATGTGTTCATTTTCATATCACCCTTACAGATAGTGTGAGTAACAGAGACAAAGGAGACGAATTAAGGCGAGAGGAACACAGAAGTGTGAGAGAGAGAGATGTGCCTGCCCCTGGCACCCTCGGTCCACGGTATGCATGCCAAGCAGCTTCTGCTGCAGTGGTGCAGAGGATAATACTGAATCAGTGGGTACTGTAAACAAAATAAATCAACAGAGTTGGGGGCTCGCTCTGCAGCACCACCAATGTGACGCTTCACTGCCTCTCTACATATTCAAACCGCGCTGAGCAATTTAAATTCAATCTGCCGCCTCAGTTCAGCTTCTGCTCAAACTACCCTGCTTAAGAAACTCCTTAAGATAAGAGAGGGGGAGGGTGGAAGAGGAAAAGGCGAGAGGGAATATATGAATAAGCAGCCCATGGGTGTATGGGCAGAATTAAGGGAGGTCACTGCTAAAAACCAGAAGGGTTAACATTGGCCACAAATTGGGGACATAAGTTACCGAATATGCACTCATTAACTTGGGGAATATAAACTTTGGAACAATATTCAAGTCAATCGATTTTAAATAAATCCTTTCCATTTAAATTTGAGAGCTATAATGATAAATCAGCATGAGGAAATTGTACGTAATGGCACTTCAATGCAATGGGTGTGGTCACAGTCAAGTTTATTGGTTGCACACACAGTTTAGAAGATGTTATAGCAGGTGCAACAAAATGCTTATGTTACGAGCTCCTAATCATACATTAATATAGCAATGAAGTACACAAATCATTTAAAATGTATAAGAAATAGATACAAATCTAATTAACATCTCAAATAGCACTGCAACACTAATCCAAATGCAACCTATACATATGCACATTTGGATTCATTTACACAATATGTACTAAGAATGATATGTACAGCAGGAGATATATTAGAGTGGGCTATGTCAAGAATCCAGTATACTGTATAAATAAATATGTGGTGTGTATAAACAGTGTAACTAAAATGCAATGTACAGTAGTAGAAGTATTAGAATGAGATGTAGAGAAACAGTATTTAAATACACAGTGTGAACCAGGAAGTGTTCAGTGGTTTAATGTCTCTGTCTCTGGACAACAGGATTGTGTGTGTGTGAGTGTGTGAGTGAGTATGAGGTGTGTGTGTGATAGCTAGTGTATGTGTTTTGTGTGAGTGAGTGTGCATCACCTGCTAGATGGCTAGTGATGGCTGTTCAACAGTCTGATGGCCTGATAATAAAAGCCGTTTTTTTGTCTCTCGGTCTTGGCTTTGATGAACCTGTACTGTGTCCACCTGTCGGACTGTAGGCAAGTGACCAGTCCGTGGCTTGGGTGACTGAGATCCTTAATGATCTTCACTTTTGAAATGAAGTGCTTTGTAACACCAAAACTAGTGGCAACTAAGCTGCCACTAAATTGAAGGAGACGAAAACCTTAACTTTGCTGGAGTAATAAAAACACATCATTCTGAGATGTTTTGTAATTTGACATGGTGTGTTGTAACACCACTTCGTTAAGTGTTGTGCAACACCTTGCCAGGGTGTTGTATAACTGCAAGAATTTAGATTTCTGCACTTGCCTCTTTCTTTGACAATCATGAACTCAACGTCAATTTACCTCACATTTTACATTTCTGTTCATGATGATCAATTACACCTCATGGCACATCAAGCTTAATACTAATATAGAAATATACTATTCTTTCTTCAAATATGCAAAAATAAGGAAATGCAAGGAGATTAAAACCTAAAAATTCCAATGAGTTCAATCACTAAATGTTCTCTCTCTTTGGTTGTCCTCGTGAAATATTCTTACTTTTGAGCATGTTAAATTAGATTTGTTCTTGCATTATTTTGATAAAATGAAATTAACAAACCATTGAAACGACTTGCATAAATGTTTGAAATATATTTTGGGGGTATTTAAAAAATGAATTGAGACAGTTATGAAATGACAGAGCAGATATAGCTAGTTGGGAGAAAAAGATTGAAGGTTGGAGCGGGGAATTTAACCCTTGTCTTCGGTGGGGAGATGGGTGACGTGTCTAAGCCAGGTGTTTTATTTCAATTCACCCCAGAATAATCTAGTACAGTGTGGCCATGTGGTTGAATTGATATAATTCCAAAGAAATATACCATCTTACTGCCCCTCCTGTTTATAATCTGTCTAAATAAAGCATAGAAAAAATAAAGGTGGAATTCGCCAAAAACATTCTCCATCGGCCCTTATCAATCTTTAGGCTATATACCAATTACATTTCAAAACCATTGATGAGAAACACAGTTTTTGTGTTTTGACGCTGCCTTTTAGATTCACTGAACCCCCCCCAATTAATTTTCACAACACTCACCTAAAAATGACCAATATTCAGGTTGAAGAACCATTTTACATTTAAACACACTATAAACACTAAATGTTAGCTGCTTAGCTGCACTACTTTTCATGGTTTTATTATACAATCATGATTTTGAGAATTTTTACAGTGTTGGGCATTCTTTGGCACAGAGTGCTGTAAATGTCCTGGAGGCAGCGTCCTGAAGGCAGCACCCTCTGGAGAGCCATTTGGTTGAGGGAGGTGCAGTTGACGTACCAGGCGGTGATGCAGCCTGACAGAATGCTCTCAATGGTGCATCTGTAGAAGTTTGTGAGGATCTTAGGGACCATGCCAAATTTGTTGTAGAGGCGCTGTTGTGCAATCTTCACCACAGTGTCAGTGTGGTGA
Organism: Oncorhynchus keta; assembly: GCF_023373465.1. NCBI lineage: Eukaryota > Metazoa > Chordata > Actinopteri > Salmoniformes > Salmonidae > Oncorhynchus > Oncorhynchus keta. The sequence goes on along the minus strand of NC_068437.1, from coordinate 12,543,987 downwards.
GATCATTTCAGGTCCTATGAATGCAGAGGAACTTGAAGGTTTTCACCCTATCCATTGCGGCCCCGTCGATGAGGATGGTGACAGATATCAGGAGCCTGCAGTCCTCAAGAGCACCACGTCGGGGGAGTGAGGCATCTGTGTCCGTGACGTGGCTGGTTTTCCCTTTATAATCCGTAAAAGTTTGTAGTCCCTGCCACGTGCGTCTCATGTCTGAGCCGTTGAATTGCAACTCCACATAGTCCTTGTCCTGTATTTCTGACTCTTTGATTGACTTGTGGAGGTCATAGGTGGTCTGTTTGTGCTGCAGTGGTTCGTCATTTCAGTTTTGCTCGAATGATGCCATCTAGCCACAGTGTTTGTTTTAAGTATGTTCTAATCGTCACTGTAGGAACAACATCCTCTATGCACTTCCTGATTTAACCAGTTTATTTGTTGATGTTATTCCCAGAGGCAACCCTGAACATTTCCTGTGGGGGTGTACATAGCCGTGATGTACAAACACCTGTAAATTCTCTTGGGAGATGATAGGGTCAGCAATTGATTGTGAGGTGTTCCAGGATAGGGGAACATAAACTTTTATGGGTTTGTACATTCCTACAACCACACCATGAGTTGTTGACCATGAAACATAATGCTCCGCCTTTGGTTTTCCCACAAAGCTATTCTTCCCGGCTCCTGCGGAAAACACTGCAGGCTGTTTTGCCTGATCAAGCACCTCCCCTGTCAGAAAAGTCTCTATAAAGCAGATTACGTCAAATGTATAACAACTGTGCACACTCTTCAAGAACACCAAACTTTGCATGGTGATTTAAGCTGTTTTAACACAGCACCAACATAAAATGGAAACCATGTTGTAGTGTTTCCAGTAATCCTTGGGATTGTAGCAAACGTAAGCAGATAACTCTGCCTGATCCTCAACTCAATTTACTATCCCCTCTCATCTGCATATGTATTTTAATACAAAGCTGGAGTCAAACTGGCTGGTCCTGTGAATATTGGAATCCAGCTAATCTTGGGAAATTCTAATAATGGGTGGAATGTCATGAATAATTTGATCTCATAACAGAAAGAGATCCTGGACTAGAATGATGATTTTCAAAAAGGCTGCACTGTATAAATGTCTAAAGCGGTGGTGTTGGTTCTATTACAAACATCAGTTTGAACACAAACAAATGCATTGTTTGCTCAAACACCAGCTGAGCATCCACTTTCCTCTCTGAGTAAATTGCTAAGGCATTGTTTGAGATTAATTGCAAACTATTCTGGACAGTGTACACACCCGTCTCAAATTGTCACTGAGGTGAGATTTTACTTTCCAACAATAACTGTGATTTTCAAAACTCATTTCAAATGTTTACTTTTCTGCATTATCAAATAGAGTTTGATAACAAAATAGAGCTTTGGACCAGTAATTGAAAGTTCACTGGTTTGAATCTCCGAGCCGACCATGTGAAAGACCTGTGCCCTTAATTAAGCAAGGCACTTAACCCTAATTGCTCATGTAAATTACTCTGGATAAGATTGTCTTCTAAATTACTTAAATGTAAGTATTTTGAGGGCTGGTATGCGCATATCTGTAAAAACATTTGTCTGACTTTTGGGATTGGATTTTATCTACATACAGTAGCTTTAAAAATATACCTGGCTTCTGGAGTAGACCAAGGACTCCAATGGCTCTCCAACCAGGGGTACTGCACTGCGGCTGACTCTGTGCTTCTCAACACGTGTGTGTGTTTATCTGGGGGCGTTGGAGAAGGCAGAAGACACATTTCTGTTCTAACCAATGGACAGTAAAGTGTCTAAGGACAAGGAGTATGTCTCATTACAGGGTGGAATGCTGATTGTCAATTGTAATATTTGCTCAGACATTGAGTGGACACACTGATGTGTAAACAAGTTACAGTATATTCCAGTGGGTGATACCTCTCAATGTTTGCCTAGATGAAAACCAGATAATTGCCAGATCGCAGTTGCTCCCCCCTTCTCTTTAGTGCACATAAACAACATGCATCTACAGAGGGAGAAAAAACAGGGACATCATCAAATCTATTTGAATAAGGATTCAACCAATCACCATCAAGAACAATTGTGTCGTCAGTGACCAATTTAGCCGACAAGCTCAAATTTTCCATAGTCTTTGGGAATATCAAACTCTCTAACATTATAACTAACATTATGGCTAGCAAGCTAACTAGCCACCACCACAACGTGGTCGTCGATAAAGCATGCAGAGGAGTGAAACTAAGTCTACCATTATGCAGGAAAACTGATTTTGTGCAGCACCTTTTAGAGCTGCTAAACTGCCTACCTCATGTATCATTTTCATTATTTCCCCACTTCCTTGGAGAACGCGTCAGGTGATATGAATTTAATTAATGGGAAAAATCAAGGGGAGAGAATAAAAAAACACCAGTTCTCTTTCAGTGATTTCAGCACTCTCTACCAGAGATGAGCTTCACTTACAAGAAACCCTTTCAGCTGGAGACAAAGGGAGTGAACCAAATTCAGAGTGACACCTCTTTCAAGAAACAAGGGCGTGATAGCGAGAAACAAACAGTGCTGTCCATTTTCCATCTCGTCTCTTTGCTTCACTTTCAAGACAGAGAAAGGAGAGGTTAAGCGCATGGAGAATTCCACAGGTGGGCCTCTTTAAACATAGTTGGTGTTTTAATCATCAAGATAAATATAAGATAACATACACTGAGTGTACAAAGCTTTATGCTCTTTCCAAGACAGACTGACCAGGTGAAAGCTATGACTTATTGATGTCACTTGGCATACTTTACACACACAGAGTGGACAAAACATTAAGAACACCTTAGAACACCTTGAGGGCAACTCAATTTGTCAAGGCATGGACTCTCTATGTCCTTTGGTTGATGGATCATTCTTGATACACATGGGAAACTGTTGAGTGTGACAAACCCAGCAGTGTTGCAGTTCTTGACACAAACTGGTGCACCAGGCACCTACTACCATATCCCAGTGCAGTCGGAAAGTATTCAAACGCCTTGAACTTTCCCACATTTTGTTAAGTTACCCCCTTATTTTAAAATGGATTAAATTGTTGTCGTCCCCCCCCACGTAATCTGCACACAATACCCCATAATGACAAAGCAAAAACAGTTTTTTAGACTCAAGAACATTCAAAGACTTGCACAAAGCCCCTCCTGCATTGTCTTGGCTGTGTGCTTAGGGTCGTTGTCCTGTTGGAAGGTGACCCTTCACACCAGTCGGAGGTCCTGAGTAGGTTCTCATCAAGGCTCTCTGTTCTTTGCTCCGTTCATATTTCCCGTGATCCTGACTAACCTCCCAGTCCCTGCCACTGAAAATCCCCACGGCATGATGCTGCCACCGTCATGCTTCACCATAGCGATAGTGATTGGTTTCCTCCAGATAAGATGCTTGGCATTCAGGCCAAAGAATCTTGTTTCTCATGGTCTGAGAGTCCTTTAGGTGCCTTTTGGTAAACTCCAAGCGGTCTGTCATGTGCCTTTTACTGAGGAGTGGCTTCCGTCTGGCCACTCTACCATAAAGGCCTGATTAGTGGAGTGCTGCAGAGATTGTTGTCCTTCTGGAAGGTTCTCCCATCGCCACAGAGGAGATCTGTCAGAGTGACCATCGGGATCTTGGTCTCCACCCTGACCCTGGCCCTTTTTCATTTTTTAAAATTTGAATTTTACCTTTATTTAACCAGGCAAGTCAGTTAAGAACATATTCTTATTTTCAATGACGGCCTGGGAACAGTGGGTTAACTGCCTGTTCAGGGGCAGAACGACAGATTTGTACCTTGTCAGCTCGGGGGTTTGAACTCACAACCTTCCGGTTACTAGTCTAACGCTCTAACCACTAGGCTACGCTGCCGCCCCACCCTGGCCCTTCTCCCCCAATTGCGCAGTTTGGCCGGGCGGCCAGCTCTAGGAAGAATCTTGGTGGTTCCAAACGGTCTCCATTAAAGGATGATGGAGGCCACTGTGTTCTTGGAGACCTCCAATGCTGCAGAATTTGTTTGTACCCTTCCCCGGATCTGTGCCTCGACAAAAACCTGTCTCGGCGCTCTTCGGACAATTCCTTCGACCTCATGGCTTGGTTTTTGCTCTGACATGCACTTTATACTGTGGGACCTTTATATAGACAGGTTTGTGCCTTTCCAAATCATGTCTAATCAATTTAATTTACCACAGAGGGCTTCCAATGAAGGTGTATCAACATCTCATGGATGATCAATGGAAACAGGATGCACTTGAGGTCAATTTTGAGTGTCAAAGCAAAAGGAATGAATTCTTATGTTAATACGGTTTTTCTGTTTTTTTGAGGTTTTTGGGTTGAGAGAATGCCAAGACTGTGCAAAGCTGTCAGCAAGGCAAAGGGTGTCACCAATTTAAATATATGTTGATTTGTTTAACACTTTGGTTACTACATGATTCCATATGTGTTATTTCATAGATTTGATGTCTTCACTATTATAATTACAATGCAGAAGATAGTAAAAATAAAGAAAAACCCTTGAATGAGTAGGTGTGTCCAAACTTTTAACTGGTACTGTATATCCACAATCTGCTCTATACACACCCTGGAGTGTCTTAACAATGCACCTATTTATTGAGATTTTTCACATTTGCATATTGTAATACAATATTTCAGAAAAGTTGTAATACAAAAAAAGTATTACATTGGTGTTGTTATTCAACTGGTTAAAGTTAATTAACCATGAGCTCCCGAGTGGCGCAGTGGCCTAATGCACTGCATCTCAGTGCGAGAGGTGTCACTACAGACCCTGGTTTGATTCCAGGCTGTATCACAACTGGCCATGATTGGGAGTCCCATAGGGTGGTACACAATTGGCCCAGCGTCATTAGGGTTTGGCAGGGGTAGGCCATCATTGTGAATCATAAGTTGTTCTTAACTGACTTGCATAGTTAAATAAAGGTTCAATACAAATGTAAAATAAATCATTGTGATATGAATAAGGGACCAAATTACCCTATTAGAGTGTGGTCCCTATAAGGAAATGTGAAAAAGTAAAGCAACTTTACATGGACGCCCAGTGAGGTGTGCTCTGTTATTTCAAGCCCTATGGTAAAGACATGTTGGGTAAGCAGCAATGTGCAGGATGGGATTGCCCATTCAGTCAGGCTCATGAAATATTTATGTTCCAGGCAGTGTACCCGACCCGGGCTAGGTCTACTAGGTATAGCCTTTATGTGTCAGGAAACATCAGGCAATCATTAAGGCAGCCCTGTCATGACTGGGCACAGGTTCAATTCCCAGGGGGGGTAATCCTGCACTCACAGGCTCCTCCAGGGACGTCTGAGTGGGACTGATTCATAGAAAGCTGGAAAAATACAGGTGTGTTTGAAATGTACTCCTGACTGGTGTTTCAGTCTGATGAACGCAACTTGGTGCATGCTAATATACGTAGTGTTTGGGTCATACTTTATTTAAAATCTGGCCCATAATTTCCACTGACATTTTTTGAACAAATGTCCATTTTTGCTCTGAATTGACCCAAAATCTACATTGAATTGTGAAAATAGTACAGCATTTGGTCAATGGGTTTATACCAGTTGCATTAGTTGGACATCCAATATAGTAATTTATTTAGGGTGAATCAATGTGGCTAAAGCAAGTCAGCTTACAAATGTATTCAGAATCAAATATAGTGGGCATGAAACTAATACTGCCTTAGGGCTGAAAGACTCATATATTAGAGCCATTTTCACTTTCTAAGGGATTGGAACAGGAACGTTTTCCTATTACGACGTTAAAAAAAAAGTATTTGTCCATGCTTCAGCTCTGCGGTGGATGGATGCTTAAGAGTGTTCTTCACAGTACTCCAACCCGAACCACATTATCCTGCACTCACAGCCTTGTGCCTTTTTTAGGTTCATCTAAATGCTATGGAGATGCAGGGAATTCTCATTGTAAACCTTCTCTGCATTACATCAAAGCTGGCAGAAATCTAATACCTTCCCTAATATGGATTATTCCTACTTTCCTCGAGTGCAGAGGGAGGCAACATAAGGTGAGAGGGAATGGTGATCGATCAGAGTTTGGCAATATACAGAGGGCACATTGCATGATGGACATAAACATAGTTGTCAAATCCATTTGCACTTTCCCCTTTTCATTCTTTCACTACAGCTACTTAACTTCAATCGACCTCAGAACACTTAAGAGTACACATGCCATGAAAGTGGTAGGACTTGGAAGAGTGCATCTTCCCCACAAATAGATCAATGAAATCTCTGTGCCAGTCCACTGCCCTGCTAGAAAGCCCATAGACATAATTAGTGAGAGTTTGGTCAATTTGAAAGTCCATCCCCAAGTACTCATCGGGAGTATTTTGGGCTGTTATTCTAATTCTGTGGGATCCATCTGGATTTTAAAATATCTGATCTTATTGAAACTAATCAATTATTTCCTGTGAGAGAAATCAATCTTCATCAACAAGGGTCACATGATGTCATCTCCTCCAGCACTGGGAGGAAGTTGTGTCCAATCAGATATACCAGATGACAGAAGCTTTGGAGGGTGACCCAAAGTCTAGATCAGCAGTAAACAACCCTGGTCCTGTTTTTGATTTAACCGACCTGGAAGACCAAGTGTGTTGAATGTAGGCAATCACTGAACTGATCAATTAGCTAAGTTGGTCAGGTGTGGCGCTTACGGCACCACAGGGACAGGGTTGCTTACCACTGGTCTAGATCATACCAGCTAGACTGCAACCTGCTTCAACTGGAACAAAATGGCTTAAGGTATTTCTAGACGTGTAATCAATATAACATTCTAAAGTAGGATTCAAAAGTCACCCATAGATGAATTAAAATGCTGTTTTTACTTTATTTCAGACATTCCTGGTTATTGACTGATTGAACAGCTGCTTTTAGTTATGTCCTGACTCTAACAAGGCCTTAGAAGCAAAGGAAACCCGTTTGAAACACCAAGTAAAGAGAATGGTCTCTCAATTCTAAAACACAGAGGTGAGATTCTTCATAGCCTCTAATGGGTCTCACCACCATCCTCTATGGACTACCTGTCAACACAGCCACCTTCATTCAGAACCACATCCATTCATCCCCTGGTGAGGAACATTTGTGTTTGAGTGTCTAAATAGCACTTCTGTGTCCAGACACATCCCCGAGACATCAGGCTCCTTGTGTCTGAGTGTCCTGGTTCTCTCCCTGAAGTGGTTCCATTCCATCCTGACAAGGATCTATTGTTAGAATACTTTTAAAGGAGAGGCCTTCAGAATAGAGGACGTTCCCTGTTGATGGCAATCTTCTATAAGACAATTTATGGTTCTACCTGACATTCTATTGGTCATTTCCACTTCCCTGTGGTGTTCAATGAATACGGGTTGGATATACACGAAAAGCCGTCTTACATGATCATGAACAAAAACAGAAAACGTCCCTCTAATGCCACGAGTCGAGTGCTCTTGATGTGCTTCTTTGTCTGATGCTTGTCTTGACTACCCAATGTACATTTAATATGATTTAAACGTAAATATATCTGATGAAAAGGCCTTCCATTGTTCTTTACCTAACATAAGCTAAAATGAGAAGGAATCAATCTAATTTCCTTATTCAACATTTAGTTTCATTACATTTAATTCAATGCTATATGTTTGGGCTTTGCTCGCTCTTGGGTGCCGTTCCTACACTGTAGTCCAAAGGTTTTCCTAGGTTACAGTGGAGAGAAAAAATGAGCCGATTTGAAATCTTCTAAGTGATATGCCTGGCGGACGCCATTTTGTCAGACTTGAAAAGAAAGCAAACCCACCGAGAAACATTGTTGGTCAGGATTACAACATTATCCCTTTTGTGGTAGACATTGCATAATCAAGAAACCCAGAGGGGCACAGTTACATAAAAAGCTCTTTTCAGAGAGCCCGATATAACACAGTACATGTGTCTGTCAGCAAAGGAACACCTTTCCCTTAGAGAGAATTATACTTCCTTTGTGAAGATGAAATATTAATGCAGAGAAGTAGGCTAATTCAAGCCAGCATGATGTTTCAGGTAGGTCACCCTGACACTGATTATGTGTGTGAGTTAGAGGGAGAAAGAGACATACTCAGAGAAAGGTAGGTGAGAGGCAACCATTCTCAGACTTTCTTTGTTAAGCATTAAATATTTAAACTTGTCTAATTAGATTCTATTTCTGGTGGCTGTTAGAGAATGAGACAGTTCAATCCATGTTAGTCACAACTGCACTGCAAATAAAGGGGGCTTGAACAGTGTTCCCTCTGTCCCTGTAAATTATACAAGAGGAGCTAAATATGTATGCCTCAATCTATTTAGAATACATCTACAGTCTGGTTTTAAGTAAGCCATAGCGATAGAGGACTTATATTTGTATCATGTCTCCTACTAACCAATTCCATGAGCAGCAGCACTTAAGAGCTCCTCTTTAAATTGCAATTTTTTTGTTGAATTATTGTATTATATGTGAACAGTTCAGTTATTTTTGTGCATTGCTGTGTTCTGCACAAATAGAGAAATTGGAAGATACTTTTCTTTTGTGGAAATAGTTGAGTAGTTTTAACAGATTGATCGACTTGGTTCTTGCAAGGTTCATCTGCTGAGTCATCAGACAAAACAAGGAAGGAATGGGATTGAGGGACTATAAACCCAAGAAGGATAACATTTTATTTAACTAGGCAGGTCAGTTAAGAACAAATTCTTATTTACAATGACAGCCTAGGTACAATGGGTTAACTACCCTGTTCAGGGGTAGAACGACAGATTTTTACCTTGTCAGCTTGGGGATTTGATCTAGCAACCTTTCAGTTACTGGCCCAACGCTCTAACCACTAGAATAACTGCCGCCCCAATTAGGACATAGATAAACAAACACAAAACCAACAGAGGGAGTAAGATGATTTCTGATGTATTCTGGAGGATAGTTCAGGCCTTGATAAGGAAACAACCATTCAGACAACAAACAAACAAGCAAAGAGCGCCTGGATGGGGGTGGGAACATTCTAAACATTAAGAGAGTTTCTTAATCTATGGGTGCGTTCGTAAATTCACTCTAGCTATCTACCCCAATTTCAGAGCACTCTCGTCTGAGTGTGCCAGAGCGCAGAATAATTGACGAATTTAAAAACGCTCAATACCCATTGAAAAGGGCCGGTGTCACGAAACGTCGGCAGCACAGTTAGTTGCCAATGCTCCGGATAACATGAAAATAGACTATCCCGCTCTGCTAGGGCGAGTAAAATGGTCAGAGTGAGATGTTCTCTCATTTGTGTTTGGAAGTAACTATCAAGTTAGCCAGTTAGCTTGGGTGCTTGACTGCTGTTGTGGGGCCAGAATGCTCGGATCAACCCTACCTCTCTGTCAGAGCGTCCAGTGTGCGCTCTGATCGCTCCGAGAGCGAAACACTCTGAATTTACAAATGCCTAGAGGGCACTCTGGCACTCCAGGTAGAATTTATGAATGCACCCTATGTGTAATCTGTTTTTCATTATTCATATTGCATTATTCATTTAAAAAATCAGAGAATCCCCAGAGACTCTGAGGGCAGACTTCATCCTACAATCTTCTGTTCTACATGGATGATCCTAATGCTTGGCACACAGCTCTCCACTAGACCAAACTTCAAATGTCATAAAAAAGGACAATGAGGCAACTGTACATTGATTCCAACCCCAAATGTAACATTAGTATTTATAATAATGGCACTGTGATGGTTCAAGGTTGGGAGGCCAGTCCTGATCAATTTGTCGCGGAACTTAAACCCTATCCACTGTCACTACCTACAACAGCTTGCACCTCCTCTGTGCCCCAGTACGTAGTCCACAGTGTCCCTCTTCCACCTGCAGCAGACATAACCCGCAGCATGTCACTCTCACATGTGACATCTCCAGCACCACAGCATCTTAGACAGCAGGTGAACAGCCTGGTGCGCCAGCATAGGGATGAGATCCAGGAGCTGCATTGTGCAATGAAAAGGAAACCAGGCTCTCAGAATGGAAGTGTGAAGACTTCCAGAGGAACTTTCCAGCACAGTCAACACCAGCCACATGGAGGACCTGCAGAAGGAGCTACATGAGCCAAGGCAAGTATTTCTCAGCCACCACCATCCACTCTACAAAGAGTCCCACAAGAACCCAGGACCAGGCCAACAGCTGAATCAGAACCCACCAACCAATGCACCAACCCAGCTGACCCCCTCCATTCCCATCTCACAGCCTGTAATTAAATCCATCACACCTGCCATCCTCCACTGACCTGACGAGAAACCAGACATTATATTAAGGATGGCCTCCAATGGAAAGTTTATATTAGAGAATAAACTTTTCCCAAATAAAAAGGTGGAAATGTTATAGTGCCACACAACATCTTGACTGTGGCACAGCTTGGCTCCACCAGCTATATCATCATTCACATAGGGACCAATGACCTGTGTGCCCAACAGGAGAGGGTGGCCATAGTGATAGAGAGGGCCTCCACCATCTTTCCCCTTGCAATATCTACCCTGCCACCATCCAGAGGTTAAACACCAGCCTCTTTCGGGACAGTGTGCTATGGCCCAATGTACACCTGGCCCACCATCTCACCCTCAGCCCCGACTGTCTTTACAACAATGTACACCTGTACAAAGAGACAGTCCCCAGGACGTTAACCAGTTGAAGCTAGGGGGGCGCTATTTCATTATTGGATAAAAAAACGTGCCCGTTTTAAGCGCAAGATTTTGTCACAAAAAGATGCTCGACTATGCATATAATTGCCAGCTTTGGAAAGAAAACACTCTGACGTTTTCAAAGCTGCAAAGATATTATCTTTGGGTGCCCCAGAACTGATCTTACAGGCGAAACCAAGATGCAACTTCAACCAGGAAATGAGCAGGATTTTTGAGGCTCTGTTTCCCATTCGTTCCTTATATGGCTGTGAATATGCTGTGAACGAGCTTATGCGCTCTGCCGTTCCTCCAAGATGTCTGCAGCATTGTGACGTATTTGTAGGCATATCATTGGAAGATTGGCCATAAGAGACTACATTTGCCAGGGTCCCGTCCGGTGTCCTTTGTCCACGTTGGTGCGTAACTCTCAGCGGCAAAACTTTTACCATGCGATACAGACAGCGAGGTATCGTTCCTGGAAGTGTGCATCATTGAAGAGATATGTGAAAAACACCTTGAGGATTGGTTCTAAACAACGTTTGCCATGTTTCAGTCGATATTATGGAGTTAATGTAGCCAAACGTGACTCACCAAACGGACCGATTTCTCCTGCACAAAAAATCTTTCAGGAAAAACTGAACATTGCTATCTAACTGAGAGTCTCCTCATTGAAAACATCTGAAGTTCTTCAAAGGTAAAAGATTTATTTGAATGATTTTGCTGGTTTTTGTGAAAATGTTTCCTGCTGATGCTAATGCTAAATGCTACGCTAGTTATCAGTACTGTTACACAAATGCTAGTTTGCTATGCTTGAGAAGCATATTTTTGAAAATCTGAGATGACAGTGTTGTTAACACAAGGCTAAGCTTGAGAGTTAGCATATTAATTTCATTTCATTTGCGATTTTCATGAATAGTTAACGTTGCGTTATGGTATTGAGCTTGAGGCTATGATTACGCTACCGGATCCGGCATGGCTCAGCGCAAGAAGTTAAAGGATGCTGCTCTGGGTTGCCAGTCCACCTCACCTCACAGGAGCAACAGAACAGCCACAAACTCCCTGAGACAAATCAGACGCTCATTCAGACCTGCATCCGGTGGCGCCTCAGAGACTGGAGAACAGCCAGCAACACTGCCCCCCATACCACCCTTCAACCACTTCTCTCCAAGGGACTGCATGCAGATACACTGAGCTATGCCCAAGCCATACGCAGTCAAAGAGTTTGGAACATTGCTGGCCACTCTGCCCTCCACACTACTCTCTTCAATTCCCCCTGCAAACTCTCTCCCATGCTAACAGACTAGGCCTGCCTCAACAGAGCTCAACCAGGTCAGGCTCGAATCAGCACAGCTCTACCAGACCCGGCCCAACACAGCACAGCTCTACCAGACCAGACGCACAACTCAACCTAACTCTACACAGCACCGACCACTAACCTAGGGTCTGACAAAACTCTCTTGAGGGTTATTGCACCACATGATGCAGTCCTCACAATGTATCATTAACATCATCCACCCTCATTGCTGAGAGTTTGGAGCTTAACAAGCCACACTGCCCTCCACACCACCCTCCTCAATTCCCCACACAACCTCCCTCCCAAGCTAGTTTAGCTACTTCCTACTCCCATCCCATCCCCAGGACAGGCCTGGGACACTCCTGCCCCAGATGCCAGCCACACTAAAGCCCCCTGTGCACACCAAGAATGGAGAATTTGGCAGCCTCTCCGGTCCCCTGCAGCAGCTCCACTCCTTTGGCGGTAGCTTCTTCCGGGTGGATTGACCTCTGCCAACACTGCTCTTCCAGTTCCCGCCTCAGCCCCTGTATCCAGCGACTTGAGGGAGGTCTGTCAAATGCTCTCACGTGGTTGGCCAGGGACCTTCGGAAAGTCTCAGCTCACTCAACAAATAGCTGCGGATGACCCTATGCCTGTTAGATCTTGTGGGAATGAGCTGAATCCCCCCCTATGACTTTAAGTGTGGTGGGGGGCTTGGGCTAACGTACAAAGTATGATTCAAACAATTAACACAATTGACATTTGGGTACAGGACTCATGTACTGACATTTTAGTTCTCTCGGAAACATGGTTAAATGGTTCTGTCTCTGATAAAGACATTGAAGTAAATCATTATAATGTATTTAGATGTGACAGATTACAGAAAGAAGAAGTGGCATTATGTAAAATCAAATTTCAGGGCGTACCAAACTTTAAATATTTCTGTTCCCAAGAAATTTGAGCTCCTGGTTGTAGATCTGTCCATAAACCAGAATGTGTTGCTGGGAATCCAATAAACTGAGCAGACTGGGCTGACATTCTCATAACCTTGCTAGGACTTTCAAATATGAGCATGCATTTATAAGATTGTGATGTTATTATTTCTATTAATATTATCTATTAGTGTTACAAATTTTTTCTGACTGGTTTCCATGTTATTTGGTTAGTTATCTTAAGCATCCTTATAGATATGTATGTTATTATGGGACTGTCAATATAGTTACAAAACCAAAATGTGAAGAACCTAAATCCTAATTAGGACAGTGTGAAAGTGTGTGTGCATGGACTTTGCAGATGTATTTCTCAAATGTGTAGCACATAGTATTTGTTTTACAGTCCTTCTTCGTGGGGTAGAATTGGCATCTCCTCCTTTTGCCTGCCCCAGCTGCAGCCTCAGGTGGATCAGGACAAGATTCAGCCCCCTGAACAGTTTTCACAAGCGCTGCAGAGGCTGCTGTGCGGGAGAGGTGCTCCCTTCTTTGAATGTGTGGGGTTCGAAGTGCCTTCCCAGCTGAACACCCTCCTCTTGTTCCGCATATCAGGCATCCAGGTAGGGTTGATCTTGTTCCATATCACAAAGGCATTGTATTAGGACACATCAATGATGTTATGGAAGATGACCAGAGCCAGCGGGCAGTCATCCTCCTGCAGCTGTAAGTTCCAATCACCTTGTCCAGGTTGTCCACGTCTCCTTTTTTGTGGTTGTAGTCCAGGGTGATGGCTGGCTCAACATCAACTGTGAAGAGGTGACTCCGGGATGCTGGCCTTCTAGGCAAAGTTGCAAAGAAAAAGCTATATCTCAGACTGGTCAATAAAAATTCAAGATTAAGATGGGCAAAAGAACACTGGACAGAGAAACTCTGCCTAGAAGGCCAGCATCCCGGAGTCGCCTCTTCACTGTTGATGTTGAGACTGGTGTTTTACTGGTACTATTTAATGAACCTAATAGTTGAGTACTTGTGAGGTGTCTGTTTCTCAAACTAGACCCTCTAATGTACTTGTCCTCTTTCTCAGTTGTGCACCGGGGCCTCCCACTCCTCTTTCTATTGTGATTAGGGCCAGTTTGCACTGTTCTGTGAAGGAAGTAGTACACAGCGTTTTATAAGATCTTCAGATTCTTGGCAATTTCTCGCATGGAATTTCTCAGAACAAGAATACAATGACGCGGTTCAGAAGAAAGTTCTTTGTTTCTGGCCATTTTGAGCCTGTAATCGAACCCACAAATGCTGATGCTCCAGATACTCAACTCGACTAAAGAAGGCCAGTTTTATTGCTTCTTTAATCAGGACAACAGTTTTCAGCTGTGCTAACATAATTGCAAAAGGGTTTTCTAATGATCAAATAGACTTTTAAAATGATACACTTGAATTAGCTAACACAACGAGCCATTGGAACACGAGTGATGGTTGCTGATAATGGGCCTCTGTACACTTACGTAGATATTCCATTAAAAAATGGAATATAATTTCCAGTTACAATAGTAATTTCCAACATGAACAATGTCTACACTGTATTTCTGATCAATTTGATGTTAATGGACAAAACAAATTCTAAGACATTTCTAAGTGACCCCAAACTTTTGAACGGTAGTGTACATGGAGGAGGCTTAATCAAGCTTGCCATCTTGATTACTTCCTAGTCTTGTTCTTGCTGACATCAAAAGTTTTTTTTTAAGTATTAAAGATACAAATTGGCTGAAAGGTACTGGTATAAATAGAAAAATATACCCGTTTCATCTGGGGACAAAAATATTAACAGTTGCGCCATACAGGTTACAAAACAAATGGGAGGAGATTTTCGGTGTACCAATTCCATGGCACATGGTTTATGAACTGGTACAAAAAAACGACACTATTCATCACTTCACAATTGAGTTTTTCAATTTAAATGATTATATACATTTCTTGCCACCAACAGAATTTAAATGATTATATACATTTCTTGCCACCAACAGAATGCTTTAAATATGGGGGATACAGCAATCTCAGCTCTGTAGATTTGACTGTGAATAGACAGACTCAATAGATCATTTATTCTGGTATTGCCCTTATGTAGCTTGTTTCTGGTCACAGGTTCAGGAATGGTTAAACAATCACAAATTGCGCTTAAAATTAACCTTACAAATAGCAGTGTTGGCCAATTTGGAAAGCGATAGTCTTTCAAAAAAATAATATAATACCCGTAGGAAAGGCTTTCATCTTCAGCTCACAATGTGCTCTGGATAATATACGATTAGAAAGGTTAAAAAATGTTGGTTTATGGTGATAGGTGGGATGGGCTGAGGGTTGCGATTAAAGAGCTTATGTTTGATAATGTATTATTGTTATGTGACTGCTTTATATAAAAGTACCATATATGTTAAATGTATATGTAAAATGTATATGTAAAATGTAAGTATATGTAGCAAAAAAGCTGTAAAATAAAATAAGATATTTGTACTCCGAAGAGGGGGTGTGGTTTTGAAATAACAAAAAGTAGTGGTTTCTTTGCAACGATTTGACCATGAAGGCCTGAATCACGCAGTCTCCTCTTTGCTTATTTGAGCTGTTCTTGCCATAATATGGACTTGGTCTTGTACCAAATAAGGCTATCTTCTGTATACCAACCCTACTTTGTCACAACACAACTGATTGGCTCAAATGCATTAAGAAGGAATGAAATTCCAAATTAAATCCAAATTGAACTTTTAACAAGGCACATCTGTTAATTGAAATGCATTCCAGGTGACTACCTCATGAAGCTGGTTGAGAGAATGCCAAGAGTGTGCAAAGCTGTCATCAAGGCAAAGGGTGGCTACTTTGAAAAATCTCAAATATAACATTTATTTTGATTTGTTTAAAACCTTTTTGGTTACTTCATGATTCCATATGTTTTATTTCACAGTTTTGAGGTATTCACCATTATTTTACAATGTAGAAAATAGTCAACATAAAGAAAAACCCTTGAATGACTAGGTGTGTCCAAACTTTTGCCTGGTACTGTATCTGAACTCATTCTGATGAGAAATCAGGCCTGGGCCAAAGCAAGAAAACTGACTCCGTCGTGGACTGTCAATCTTTCCGAAAATTGAGAAACAGATGTACAATCTCAGTTAAGAAAGCTAAAGCAAGCTACTTTTTAAACTCTATCTCTGATCCTTCTAAATTTTGGATAAAGATAAACGCACTGAACCATACAAATTCCTCTTCATCCCTGCCTAAGCAAGTTCTGTCTGACACTGGCATCATAACTGAGAAGAATGGGATAAGCGATGCTCTTAATCATTATTTTATCTCGGCAGGCTTTTTATTTACGAGAAACTGTGGTTTAATTGACCGTGATCAGTCAATCGACTGCTCTGTCCCCTCTGCCAGACTCTAGCTGACTCGATGTTTCACTTGTCAACTTCTAGTGAATCTTTGTTTTCATTTAAACAATTTACTATCTGTGATGTGCTCGATGCCTTGCTTAAGAGTGATGTAAAAAAACAAAACACTGGGGGTTGATATGCTTGGAACATTTTTGCTAAAGCTCTGTTCCTCCCTGACTGCTGAATCATTAACATATCTTTGTAAACTGACAATGACATCTGGTACTAGTCCCAAGATTTGGAAGGCGGCCGATGTACTCCCTCTTTACTGAGGTGGTGACCTAAATAAGTATTGCCCTAAACTTCTAAACTTTCTTGCCTTGCTAAAATATTCAAATCATTGACTAATTCCAAGCTAGGATTTTTCTTATCTTTGAAATGTATAATGAATGTACATCAGTTGGGTTTTAGTCCAGGTCATAACACGATCTCTGCTGCATCCCGAGTTACAGTATAAATGATCTGGTTAACTTTATGGATACAAAGTAACATCGTGCCGCCCTCTTCATTGGCCTATCAAAGGCTTTCGATACTGCTGATCACTCTCTGCTAAGGCATTCCTCAATTCGTCTAGACCAGGCTGCATGTAACTGGTTTAAATATTTATTGACAAGGGCCTCCCAAATGGTGCAGTGGTCTAAGTTACTGCATCGCAGTGCTAGCTGTGCCACTAGAGATCATGGTTCAAGTCCAGGCTCTGTCACAGCTGTGACTGGGAGGCCCATGGGGCGGGGCACAATTGGCCCAGCGTCGTCCAGGTTAGGGGAGGGTTTGGTCGGCAGGGATGTTCTTATCCCATCACGCACTAGTGACTCCTGTGGCTGGCTGGGCACAATGCATGCTGACACAGTCGCCAGGTGTACAGTGTTTCCTCTGACACCATAAACAGGTGAAGCAGGCATTGTGTCAAGAAGCAGTGCAGCTTGGCTGGGTTGTGTTTCAGAGGATGCATGGATCTTGACCTTCGCCTCTCCTGAGTCAGTATGGGAGTTGCAGCGATGGGACAAGACTGTGACAACCAATTGGATAAAAAAAATATATATCTGATGACATGGGTAATATACTTTTTACTGTTTACATTCATAATATTGTCTGTAAAAAATTGTAACCTGCCGATGCCGATGATACTGTTGTGTATGTTATTGTCCCCACAATTGGCCAGGCTCCATCTGAACTCCAATCTGCCTTCAGATAAAAACTTTATTGAAATGAGTATTGCGTGCAGGTAAAACTAAGTATCTGTTATAAAAAATAACTCTAATGATTTAAGTATATGTACTTTGGATGGTGTCCATATTGATCATGTCCCTGCTTACAAATATCTGGATAGATGAAAAGCCTATTCATGAGTTAGTTAGGAAGCTGAGAATAACAATGGGCTTCTTTTTATAGAAATAGGTGCTCTCTCGTTCAATAGTAGAAAGCAGATTATTCAGTTGACGTTCCTATTGGTCCTAGACTATGGAGACGTCATGCGTATGAACACAGCTGCCACTTCATTAACGCCATTAGATGCAGTTTATCATAGCGCACTGCGCTTTATTACGGGCGACAATTTTGGTACTCATCACTGCATTCTCTACCAGAAAGTTGTTTGGCCCTCTGATGTCAGATATGTTGATACATTGCTATGCTTTAATTTTTAAAGTTTTAATAAACTTTTAGACATGAGTTACCACACCCAATCTCAGGGATGGCTAACTATATAAATTCCTTTGGTCTCTTATGAGTTAGGTGAATCAGCTTTTTATTTTCTCACACCGTGTCTGTGGAACAAACTTCAAAACGTTCTTAAATTTGATGTTTTGAGGCCTGGGTTTCCCAAACTCGGAATACTATAGAGAGAAGATACACGTGAAGACATTAAATTACCCCGGGAATCGATTGAATATTGCTCGGAGATGCGCAAATACGATATAACATTCAAAACTTTCCTCGAGATCAAATTCAATGCTACAAGGAATTTCAGTGCATATGCAAACATTTCCATTTAAAAGAACACTGATGTTACAGTCTATCTGTTCCAAAGCAAATGCTTGCTTCTGGTAACTTCTCACAAAACACACTGCTGTGTCATCTTCATGTCGGTCTTACCATCTCATACATTGAGATTCAGTATAGAAGGAGACAATTGTCAATTTTTTTCTTTTATGGATTCTAAACACTTCATCCGGCTGAAAGGACTTTAAGTGTCTACTCTGCAAAGCCTGTACCCCTCATTTGAGGGGCGAGTGACAGTAGCTGTCACTTTGCCACGGTTGATGTGCTGTTCTTCTCCTGAAAGATGGCAAACTTTACTCTAAGAGCTCCAACATACTGCTCAGTCGCATAACATTTTAACGTTTTAAAATGCACAATGTCTGCACTCAATATGATCTGGAGATGTACAAATGCAATGCAATGTTAAATCAAATCTGCAGAAAAGTGTATGACGTTCCAATAGAACGCTCTGTGATGACATTATAAAGATCATTAGTCCTTGAAGACGATGGAAATGTTACCCAAGTACTTTCTATAAAGCTACAAAGAACTGTCTGGCCTCGTGCTCCACAGGTTGTGAAGAGGAGTTAATACTTTCTTTATCAGTGTTTCCGAAAGGAGAGGCCAGGCTAAACTACCAAACTCCATGAGCGTCACATGTTCAGCCCAGCCAGAGAGATAATCCTTATTTTTCTATTCTCTCCCTTTCTCTTATTCCCACTGTGTGAATCAATAAGAGATCAGCGTCCTTCAGCATACACAGATGCATGTGTGTGTCGGCACGTAAATGCATTTGTATCCCCTGTGGTTTGCAGAGACACAATAATCAGACTGGTTGAGAGGATATGGGGGTGAGTGTTCCTAAAATCACAGTAATTTGTGTGATCAATCACCTCCTTCGCTCCTACAGCCCTCCTGTCTACTTTGCAGAGCACAGGATCAATACAGTGCATTAAGTAATATCCTTAGATTATTGACTTGGGCTTTGACTAACAATGGAACGTGATCGCATTGACTTTATACCACAAAGTCAACAGGCATCACAGTCAACAGCAGGGTTACCACCGACAGAGTTCTAAATAAACTCAGCAGATAAATAAACACCCCTTTTTCAGGACCCTGTCTTTACCCATCCACCAATAGGTGCCCTTTGCGAGGCATTGGAAAACCTCCCTGGTCTTTGTGGTTGCATCTGTGTTTTAAATTCACTGCTTGACTGAGGGACCTTACAGGTGTGCATGTGTGGGGTACAGAGATAAGGTAGTCATTCAAAAATCATGTTAAACACTATTATTGCACACAGAGTGAGTCCTTGCAACTTATTATGTGACTTGGTAGGCAAAGATTTACTCCTAAACGTATTTGGACTGCCATAATACAGAGGTTGAATACTTATTGACTGAATATATTTCAGCTTTACATTTTTTACTCATTTGTTTTTTTTTAAAAACATCTAAATTGTGAGGTATTTATCTGTAGGCCAGTGACACATCTCAATTTAAAACATTTTAAATTCAGGCAGTAACACAACAAAATGTGGAAAAAGTTAAGTGATGTAAATACTTTCCAATTTCCTTTGATCATCTTTGAGATGTTACTACAACTTGATTGATTGTGGCCAATTCAATTGCTTGGACATGATTTAGAAAGAAACGCACGTGTCTATATAAGGTCCCAAAGTTGTCAAAGCAGGAATTGTCAAGAGATCTCCGAGATAGCATTGTGATGAGGCATATATCTGGGGAAGGGTATAAAACAATTTCTAGAGTTTTGAAGTTTCCAATAGCACAGTGGTTTCCATCATTGAGAAATTGAAAGAAAATGGAACTGCCCAGACTCTGCCTTGAGATGGCCGTCTGACCAAACTGAGCAACTGCGCAGGAAGGACATCATTTGAGTGAATTGGAGGTGTACCTGTGGCTGTATTTCAAGGCCTACCTTCAAACTCAGTGCCTCTTTGCTTGGCATCATGAGAAAATCAAAAGAAATCATCCAAGACCTCAGAAAAAAAATTGCAGACCTCCACAATGAATGTACTTTGGTGAGAAAAGTGCAAATCAATCCCAGAACAACAGCAAAGCACCTTGTGAAGATGATTTAGGAAACAGGTACAACAGTATCTATATCCACAGTTTAACAAGTCCTATATTGACATAACCTGAAAGGCCGCTCAGCAAGGAAGAAACCACTGCTCCAAAACCGTTATAAAAAAAAGCCAGACTACGGTTTGCAACTGCACATGGGGCCAAAGATCTTATTTTTTGGAGAAATGTCCTCTGGTCTGATGAAACAAAAATATAACTATTTGGCCATAATGACCATCATTATGTTTGGAGGAAAAAGGGGGCGGCTTGAAAGCCAAAGAACACCATCCCAATCGTGAAGCCAGGTGGTGGCAGCATCATTTTGTGGGGGTGCTTTGCTGCAGGAGGGACTGGTGCACTTCACAAAATAGATGGCATCATGAGGAAGCTAAGGTATATGGATATATTGAAGCAACATCTCAAGACATCAGTCAGGAAGTTAAAGCTTTTATCGCAAATGGGTATTCCAAATGGACAATGACCCCAAGCATACTTCTAAAGTTATGGCAAAATGGCTTAAGGACAACAAAGTCAAGGTATTGGACTGGCCATCACAAAGCCCTGACCTCAATCCCATAAAACATGTGTGGGCAGAACTGAAAAAGCATGTGCGAGCAAGGAGATCTACAAACCTGACTCAGTTACACCAGCTCTGTGAGGAGTAGTGGGCCAAAATGCACTCAACTTATTGTGGGAAGCTTGTGGAAGGCTATCCAAAACGTTTGACCCAAGTTAAACAATTTAAAGGCAATGCTACCAACTACTAATTGAATGTATGTAAACCTCTGACCCACTGGGAATGTGTTGAAAGAAATAAAAACTGAAATAAATCATTCTCTGTACTATTATTTTGACATTTCACATTCTTAAAATAAAGTGGGGATCCTAACTGACCTAAGACAGGGAATTTTTGCTAGGATTAAATGTCAGCAATTGTGAAAAACTGAGTTTAAATGTATTTGGCTCAGGTGTATGTAAACTTTCGAGTTTAACTGTACACACATTGAATTGTTCATTTTCACAGCTACCCATACAACTTAATGAATCTTTAGCTTGAGTATTTTGTACTCTTCCATCATTCACTCATCCATATCTTGTTAGTTATACTGTAGATTGCTGTATAACCAACTAAATATTGATGCACTGAATTATTTCCTTGGCAGAGGATTAGAAGTGCACTGTCCCAGCAGACAGGTAACCTTAAAACGCAATGAGCTTTTTAATCACAACTCCAGGAGCCTCTCAAAGCAATAACACAAAAAGGTCACCTTGCCTTAGCCGAGTTGAAAAGATGAAGAGCAGACAGTCTAGATCTATTTTTTTTTGCAAAGCTGTGCAGTGTGCAAATCAGAAGTAAGGGATGTGGGTCCAAATCCAAAATGACTCAGATATATCCATCACACTACTTGCAATAGACGTGGGTTAGATCCACAGTGAAAGAATGGTAGAGAAAGTGACAATTCTTTGGAGTCCTAGTTGCAAGAAAATCTCCCCAACCCACTGGGCAAGGGTTGTCATGACTACACTGTGGGAAGTTAAACAAATTCAGGAGAGTTCATCAAAGCAAACCCTCTCTCCCTTCTGTGCAGGTACTTGAATTCAACTAAACTAGGATGGTGTGAAATGGACACAATAAGAGCCCTTGAGACTATTGCCACCGAGTTTTAGAGTTGAATGTCCATCTTGAGTTTAGCCTTTTGCTGTTTATATTATCGAATTAATTATACTTCACCATATGCCACATCTCTCAAGCTTTTGGTTCACTGTAAAAACAACATATTCATGTCACATGTGAGCTGTATTTGGAAACGTAATTAGTGAATGTGGGAAGAATGTGTTATTGTACAGCCGGTACAGTGTGTCGTTTCTTTACAGTGTGTGTCGTTTCTGATACCCTACGAGTGAGACCATGCCCTATCTCTCAGTGGCAATGCGGTGACAATCTAGTATGGCTCAAGCATACCCAGTGTAGGAACAATGGCTGGAGCCCCCCATTGCACACCAGTGTCAGAAACACACTGCTTTTAAACCCTTGGTCTGGAGACAAATGAGGCACTTTTAAGTCCTGACCTAACATGCAAGGTTTGACTCCATCTGGTTTTACAGTACTATCATCGGTGAATGTCCCATCTAGGCATTCATAGTCAACTTCAGGTACAGTAGACAGCACAAGTACTACAGATCTCTAGCCTGTGACTAGGGTTGCTAAAAAATTCTCAAGATTTCCTGCTTTTCCAGAAATCCTGGTTCCAAAAGTTTCCTGTTTATTACATTCTGATTCCTGGAATCTTTCAACTGGGATTTCTGGAAAACCTGGGAATTTTAAGAAATGTATGACATTTTTCAAACCTACCTGTGACCATACAATGCTTGGCGTTATTGACACACATTGGCGGACACTAAAACAGATAATAGTATTCAACCATCAGATGGTCACATAGTGGTCTGTCTGTCCAAGGACAACAGAGAAAAATCTCTGAGCAAAACAAATGTGTTACTGATTACTAAAATCCCCATTCTTCATAAGCAAGAGCCACCATTTGTCAATTTGAGAAGACAAACATACAGTTCTAAAGCTTTGACGATGAAACAGGGACACAGCTCAGTCCACAAATGCAGGTTTGGTTCAAGTGTATCCACTTAGAAATTGAAGACACGATTTCAGGGAATGAATGCGGAGGCTCTCATCTCTTTACTGACAAAGATGTATTCTGTCCTACAACAAAGCAATCCTTATCTACCGCTATCTGTCTTCCAGTACAGAGACATTCATTTGTCTCTGGATAGAACAAGAGGCCATATTGGATGAATACCCTATTCATTGTATAAAAGCAGTACACACACGCACACACACACACATTCCCCCTTTAACAACCAAACTCTGGCTGCTGGCTCACATGAAAGTCCACCTTCATATGCCTCAGTTCAAATAGGAGTATTCTGCAACTTCTGTGTGTTAACGGTTGATGCAGTAATCATTCATTAAAATACAGCAGAATACAGTTCTAAGAGTCTGTTTTGATACTTCTGTTATACACAACATCATCTTTCAGTTGTGTGCCATTAAAATGTTTCAGTCTATAGACAGGGTGTACAATTAAGACAATGCAAGTGTGCTTTAGTTTTGTTCAGAGAAATAAGAATATTTAAATTAAATAAATAAATAAATAACTTCCATATTCCAAGGAACTTCCACACGTATTCAGGTATTAGTTACTAAGAATGGGTACATGGGGTAATGGAGAAGATGGTGTCAGGTGGTGAGGGCAGGGGACAGCTTAAACGAGGTCACCAGAGGAACATGAGCATGCTCCTGAAAGTGGATGATGACACCCTTCTGGTGTGGCCGAGTGTAGAATGAGCATGCCCTTTCTCTTCCACATAAAACAAATGGCCATTTAGAAGATGCTTTAAACATTTTTTTTATTCTGGAAAAAGTGCAAGCAAACTTCCTGCGAACACACTTCAGGTACAGTGTTTGTCCACAGGGAACAGGACAAAATCTGGATTTGCAATGACCTCATTAATGCCTACGTAAAACCGCGTCCTCTGTTCTTTTGAGACTTGCCACCCTTCGACCTTGCATTTGAATAGGCTTCCCTGAAGACCCTAAAAAAACACAGTCACTCGGCTGGGACTAATCTAGGAGGAGACAAAAAGTAGAGTGGAAAAACACAACCGGATCCAAATAATTAACAGCCTGGAGATATGAAGACCTACAAGAGGCTGTCGCAAAACAACTGTATTTTGAAAATCTGTCTTTTCCAAATCTACCTCTACTCTGTCATCCCTGTATGCATCTCTTTCCTCATCCTTTTCTCTGTCTAAAAAGACGGGCCTCAAAGGCCTCTGTGTTTTTTCTTTACCCTGCTGATAAGTCTTCAATTGGTCTGAAATCCACACCGTTAATCAATTAATTGACCAATTTAACATTTTTATGTGGGGCCTGGAACACACACCTACTCACAAAGACATTCTGCTCTACCACAGAAAGTAGACTGAATTCATGTTGCCTGCAAATCAGTTAATAGGAGAAAAGTTTAGGAACAAGGGCCTTGGAAAGTTTTAGCCAAAGCACAGGTATAACGTGTACGCTAACAATTGGGAAGCAAGTACAGGGAGTGAATTTTATAAATAAACGAACAAGGAACAAAACAAGAAACACGAAAAGCGTACAGACATGAAATAGAAACAGAGCCAATAACACCTCAGGAAAGCACCAAGGGGAGTGACAGATATAAGGGAGATATTCAGGAAGGGGATGGAGTCCACGTGAATCTTACGAGGCGCAGATGCATGTAACGATGGTGGCAGGTGTGTAATCTGGCAACGTCGAGCGCCGGAGAGGGGGAGCTGGAGTACACGTGACAATAGGGTTGGAGCAGGGGACTGGGTGTATATACAAGGTAAGATCAAATCAAATCAAATGTATTTAAATAGCCCTTCGTACATCAGCTGATATCTCAAAGTGCTATACAGCAAGCAATGCAGGTGTTAAAGCACGTTGGCTAGGAAAAACTCCCTAGAAAGGCCAAAACCTAGGAAGAAACCTTGAGAGGAACCAGGCTATGAGGGGTGGCCAGTCCTCTTCTGGCTGTGCCGGGTGGAGATTATAACAGAACATGGCCAAGATGTTCAAATGTTCATAAATGACCAGCATGGTCAAATAATAGGTCTGGGACAGGTAGCACGTGAACAGGTTAGGATTCCATAGCCGCAGGCAGAACAGTTGAAACTGGAGCAGCAGCACAGCCAGGGTGACTGGGGACAGCAAGGAGTCATCATGCCTGGTAGTCCTGAGGCATGGTCCTAGGGCTTAAATGTCTTACTCACGTCGGCCATGGAGAAGGAGAGCCCACAGTCCCTGGTAGCAGGTCGCGTCGGTGGTACTGTGTAATCCTCAAAGCAGGCCAAGGTGTTTAGCTTGTCCAGAAGCAAGACGGTGTCCGTGACGTGGCTTGTTTTCCCTTTGTAGTCCGTGATCCACTTTGTCTCTGTACTGACGTTTTTCCTGTTTGAATGCCTTATGGCAAGAATAACTACACTGTTTGTATTCGGCCTTATTCCCAGTTGCCATGGTTAATGCTGCCATATTTCCACGGTTTCTGGTTTGGGTAGGTTTTAATAGTTACTGTGGGTACAACATCTCCTATACAGTTCTTGATGAACTCAGTCACCATATCCGTGTATTTGTTGATGTTATTCTTAGAGGCTACCCGGAATTTATCCCAGTCCGTGTGATCAAAACAATCTTGAAGCATCGATTCAGATTGGTCAGACCAGGATTGAATAGACCTTAGCACGGATACTTCCTATTTGAGTTTCTGCCAACAGAAAGGGGGGAGAAAAATTGAGTCATGATCAGATTTGCATAAGGGAGGGCGGGGAGGGCCTTGCAGGCATTTTGAAAAAGGAGGAGCAAGGGTTCAATGTTTTACCAGCACGAGCACTACAGTCAGTACTACAGTCAAACGCTACTGAAGGTAGAGCTTCAGTAGCGTTTTCCTTAAATTTGCTTTGTTAAAATCCCCAGACACAATAAATGGTGTCTCAGGATATGTCGTTTCCAGTTTGCATAAGGTCCAATGTAGTTATTTGAGGGACGTTGTGGTATCGGCTTGAGGGGGAATATACATGGCTGTGACTACTACCGAAGAGAATTCTCTTGGGAGGTAATACGGTCGGCATTTGATTGTGAGGTATTCTAGGTCAGATGAACAAAATGAACTGCGTTTCTTTCTTCTTCCTGGAGAGTTCTTTATTCCTGTCTGCGCGATATACTGAGAACCCAGATGGCTGTATGGACGGGGACAGTATATCCCGAGAGAGACATGTTTCCATGAAACAGAGTATGTTACAATCTCTGATGTCTCTCTGGAAGGAGATCCTCACCCTTAGCTCGACTACTTTATTATCCAGAGACTGAACATTAGCGAGTAATACACTCGGAAACTGTGGATGGTGGGCACTTCTCCTGGGTCGGACTAGAAGTCCACCCCGAATACCTCTTCTCCGCCGGCAGTGTTTTGTAGCAGCCTCTGGCATAGGTTCCCCTGGGGGGTAAGAACAAGGATCCAATTCGGGAAACCCGTGTTCCTGGTCATAATGCTGGTGTGTTACCATCACTCTGATATCCAAAAGTTATTTCTCGCTGTACGTAATAAAACAGAAAAATGTCTGGCCTAATAATGTAAGAAATAACAAAATACTGCAAAGTTGCTTAGGAGATAGAAGCAGAACTGCCATAGCTGTCTGCACCATCTTACTCCATTTCCATTCTGTCACATTCTCCTCCTCCAGTCTCACAACATCTTGGTCACACAGTGTCCTACACTTGGCTGTAATTGGAACTATGACAGATATCTGTCACATGAATGAAGTGGGTCTGCGACTTGAATATCTAGTTCTGATGGGAATGTCTCAGTTCAGAAAATAGCTCAGAAAACACAATGCTGTCATTGTCAGCTGATATCATAAACAGATAATGCATGTACTGAAACAGTATGGGCCCTTCATAGTTTTAGTTAAATATATGGCTCCAGATAGAGTGCCACTTCCTTGAGGCTGACATGAAGCCAAGAAAGGACACCTGTCTTGAGAAGTTACTGCTCGATGAAAAGGGAATTGAGTATGCACAGTTCTTGTTAACATCATCATAAGATGTTTTCTTTGTCTCCTTCTGTGATTGTGCAAATATGATACATGGCCACTTAGCACTGACTTAAAAACCTCTTAAGGATCCAAGCCTTTTATCATTTTTTGACTAAAATGAAATACCCAAATCTAACTGCCTGTAGCTCAGGACCTGAAGCAATGATATGTATATTCTTGGTACCATTTGAAAGGAAACACTTTGAAGTTTGTGGAAATGTGAATGTAGGAGAATATAGCACAATAGATCTGGTAAAAGATAATACAAAGAAAGAAAAAAACATTATTTTGTATTTTTTTTGTATCATCATCTTTGAAATGCAATAGAAAGGCAATAATGTATTATTCCAGCCCAGGTGTCATTTAGATTTTGGCCACTAGATGACAGCAGTGTATGTACAAGGTTTTAGACTGATCCAATGAACCATTGCATTTCTGTTCGAAATGTTGAATCAAGACTGCCCAAATGTGCCTAATTTGTTTATTAATAACTTTTCATGTTCAAAATTGTGCACTCTCCTCAAACAATAGCATGGTATTATTTCATTGTAATAGCTACTGTATATTGGACAGTACAGTTAGATTAACAAGATTAAGCTTTCTGCCAATATCAGATATGTCTATGTCCTGGGAAATGTTCTTGTTACTTACAACCTCATGCTAATCGCATTAGCCTACAATAGCTCAACCGTTCCGTGGAAGGGACACCGATCCCGAAGAAGTTTTAAGCAATTTGCATACTGCTGCAAGGCCCTTCTATAAAGGCACTTGAAAGTGAAGCCTTGGATAATTTTGGCATACATTGTTGTAGCCTTGATGTCACTTCAACTAGAAGTTGAAATAATTCCTCACCTAGTTTAACCCAATGAGTCCCACCGTCGGGCTGGAGTGACTTAGGACTTCTAACTTACTTTAAACATTGTGTGTTTGAGCTAGAGAATTCTTGTATTATTGAATTTGTCGCTTTCTTCAGTATCCGTTGGTACCAACCATTAGTCTGTTTAACTGGGGCTGAGCTAGAGCGATGTTTGAGAGAAGGACAGATCCCGAAGGGGCCCGCGGCTGTTTTTGTTTATAAAACATTAATGTAGAGTCAGAATGGTTTGAGGTTTAAATAGTTTGTAGCTATCTATAAAAAGCTGAGATTCTCACAAACACGCACGTTCACTGTTCGATGCTCACAAGCTCACAAGCATTGTTAGAAGGTAAGGCATTGTTTTACATAGAATATCATCAGAATATCATAGTGTCTATAATACAGTAATAAGCTCACATAGTTACTATCACAAACTCTAGTTGGAAATGAATTTCTAGATTATGGGGAAATGATTTATGTACTAACAGCATTCACATAAATGCATCGTTATCAGATTATGTCTTTGGCTGACCTTTTTTAGTGATTGACATTTGTCAATAGAATTCATGAATCCAACTGTTTATGTCAAATAGTTTTGCGTTCTACTTGTAGCCCTGGTTTTCCTGAAAAGAAGATTGTGAAACGCTTAATTGGGACTCTAAACATAAGGGCTGGACATGCAGAGAAATTAAAGTCAAATGTATAAAAATGGGTTAACAGATTTGCATGGTATCCATTTGCAGGGGCCATCAGCTATTTGTATCGATCTAATTAGTAGACTATAAGTGTTCATCCTTTCCACCACTATTATCTAGCATACTGTAGCATAAAATACAATTATTTTATTTTGTTCTACTCAATGTGGCTCCATAAGCAAGCTTCCCATTCTTGTTAAGTCAGTGCTAAGTGGACATACATCATAATAACACAATCACAGAGGTTAGACAAGGAATTTCTGAAGGCCACTCTTTCCCAGGAGAGTAACGGATGGATAGGGCACCGTGCAATGACAGACAGACAGAAGGCAGCCATCCCAGTGTGTGTCGTTGGGACACTATCACCATTAAAACAATCTAAGCAGTCTAACAGGTCCCAATTAGGAGATGAGGAAATTAAACATGTTGACCCCTCACCAGGCCTTTATAGAGACAGAGATTTGAATGGCCCTTAGCAATGGATCACCAAAGCTGTTTTTATTGGAGCATTTTATCTAACATTCATTTCCTCTGCCTTTGATCAATCAAATCAATCAATTCAGATGTCTATTCACGCGCCACCCCGAAAAACGACTTAAGACGTACTTTTAATTTCAAGGAAGCTACTGTCCAAAATCTAACTCATCATACTGAGAATGAGGCATCTAATACGCAATTGCGTTGATTCCCTCCATTTGTTCATTTTGGTACACAGTGTCCCTTCCACTGATTGTGGAACACACGTGAGTCTCAAAAGACGATTATCTTCCACAATAGGACATTATCAATAAATCTTCACATTAATGTGCATTGCATTCGATTTGGCTGTTGGGGGGGAAGCAGTGGCATCATTAGGCCTGGGCTTCCGGGTCTTCAGCCAAGGATTTTTTTATCAAGCCCTGAACCTTTTTATGGTACATTTATTTTTAAAATGTTTTTTTAAATGTTTTACTGGCACATTTTAAGTACAAAAATAAACAATAGAATATACTGCACTAGGCAGTAGCAGGTACTGCAAGAAGCCCTTAGACTGGTGCGGTGCCTGCTGTGATTGGTCGAGATTTGACAACTCAGTGAACCGCTCGCGTCCCTTGACCCCTCTCCTTCCCCCACACCACCGGTTAGATGTGAATGTCATCCATAGGAGGTTGGTGACACCTTGATTGGGGAGGACAGGCTTGGGTAATGGCTGGAGCAGAAAAGGTGGAACATGGTTTCCATGTGTTTGATGCCATTCCATTCGCTTCTTTCCAGCCATTATGATGAGCCGTCCAACCCTCAGCAGCCTCCACTGATGTCGTCACTCAGTAAGAGTCTGAAGCATAGCACAGAACAAGTATGGATTTCTTAAAATAAAAAATCACACATTAGCTGGTAGGACTGATTTCAATTAAATGAATCATAGATGTCTTATAATTTGTTCCAAGCTACAGGCCCATTTTTCTATTTATATTCATATAGCCTAGGGGCTATGTATCTTCTAATCTGTCATGTTTGGAGTTGTGTTGCGCTGTTATGCGGACAATTTCATTTGTATTTACAGTTGAGTTGCCCTGGTCGTGCCAGGATACAGTAACTTCAAAGGGCAACTGCCCCTTAAAAACATCTTCTCATTTAGAAAAAGAGCCTATGTGGCATCGATACAAGTCATAAAATTGTATTCTACTGTCAAAATTGATCATTTATCATTTTGGTTATAAAGTCAGTCTCATCCAAAACTGAGTTTTATGCTCGTGACTGCGTCAAAACGTAAATGCAGCTGTTATAATCAATTCTGAGTTCAGCTGAACGCGACCCAATCGTAATGCCTGTGGTAAGTTTGGGTTTACTTTGGATAGACCTATGGGTTAGTTAGGGACCATCAGTAAAATTACACAATGCGCATGGGAAAATATTGAAAAATACCGATAGCTCCAAATTACAATGACAAAAAAATTCATAGAAATATTGAAAGAATTTAATGAGAACTAAAAGGTGTGCAACATGAATATTGTCTTGTTTAAATTGCGTAATTTATTGACATCCCTAACTAGCCCTGGATACAGGCTAACTGAAGTCAGGTCGCACACCAACCAACTGAAGTTAATTGGCTAAATAATTTGTCACACCTGCGAATACACACGAGACACCCACCCACATCAAACTACACCACGAATTCAGTCATGACTGCTAGCATTTCTTAAATAAACCAAATCTAAATTAAGGCCAAGTAAGGAAGTGACCCTTTAAAACTAACTAATAACAAGCTACCCCAGTAGCCCCTTAACCGTTTTGGATTACAAAACTAAAGAGATACACAAGACAAGACACATAAACGGCAACAAAATAATAGGTGGTGGAGAGAGACACCAGAAGATTAGAAAAAGCCATACGCGAAGAGGATAGACAAATGAGACCGTAACAAGCAAGAACCTGAGACAATAATGTTTAATATTGATTGCGTTCTGTTTTACCCACTTCATACTGCATTCTAGTCAAGGCTCATCCTATATAACGTCTGCTGTACACACCTTTCCTATTCATATACTTTCCGTACTGTCTATATACACCATTAAAGAGCATACTTATATACAGTACCAGTCAAGTTTGGACAAATCAACTCATTCAAGGGTTTTCTTTATTTTACTATAGAATAATAGTGAAGACATCCAAACTATGAAATAATACATGGAATTATGTAGTAACCAACAAAGTTTTAAACAAATCAAAATATAATATATATTTCAGATTCTTCAAACAGCCAACCGTTGCCTTGATGACAGCTTGCACACTCTTGCCTTTCTTTCAACCAGCTTCATGAGGTAGTCATCTGGAATGCATTTCAAGTAACAGGTGTGCCTTGTTAAAAGTTCATTTGTGGAATGTATTTCCTTCGTAATGCCTTTGAGCCAATCAGTTGTGTTGTGACAAGGTAGGGGTGGTATACAAAAGATAGTCCTATTTGGTAAAAGACCAAGTCCATATTATGACAAGAACAGCTCAAATAAGCAAAGAGAAAAGACAGCCCATCATTACATTAAGACACAAAGGTCAATCAATGCAGAACATATCAAGAACGTTGAATGTTTCTTCAAGTGCAGTCGCAAAAACAATCAAGCACTATGATAAAATGGCTCTCATGTGAACCGCCACAGGAAAGGAAGACCCAGAGTTACCTCTGCTGCAAAGGATAATTTCATTAGAGTTAACTTCACCTCAGATTGCAGCCCAAATAAATGCTTCACAGAGTTCAAGCAACAGACATATCAACATCTACTGTTCAGTGGACCATTATTAACCACTATTACAGGACACCAATAATAAGAAGAGACTTGCTTGGGTCAAGAAACACAAGCATTGGACATCAGACTGGTGTAAATCTGTCTTTTGGTCTGATGAGTCAAACTTTGAGATTTATGATTCCAACCGCTGTGTCTTTGTGAGAAGCAGAGTAGGTGAACGGATGATCTCCGCATGTGTGGTTTCCACCGTGAGGCATGGAGGAGGACGTGTGATGGTGCTTTGCTGGTGACACTGTCAGTGATGTAGAATTTTAGATTGATTTAGAATTCAAGGCACACTTAACCAGCATGGCTACCACAGCATTCTGCAGCGATACACCCATCTGGTTTGCGCTTAGTGAAGGAAAAGTTTGCAAAGTAAACATTGTCAGCTTAGAGTACTTCTCCTTCTTGACATGCAGGCAGAGCCCACAAAGGATGGGAAATTAACCTAAACCAGTCATACTTGTCAGGCATAGTTCCCTATATATCACTCAACAATCCAATTAATGGGGGCCAGTATTGAGAGCTATCGTGAGCATGTAGCTGAAATTACATGATCAATTGATGTTTACTGATCATGAAAAGCATGCAGTTACTTGGTGTTTAACTCTGATGATAGACCTAAATGTGCACAACTGTTTTCCATGGAATAGTTGGAAATGTATAGTTCTGACTATGCTCTTCAAGAGGTGATGATATTACAACCAAATAGTGAACATTTATTTAACAATCCTTTGAAAACGGCAAGCAGTCGTCAATGGTTTTAGTCGAGCTGGAGGTCTCCTTTCTCCACAACAGGCAAATCGAAGGCTCTGCACCTTATTGTGATGTTTTATTGAGAACGACCTTATAGTGTGCACTGTTCAGCAAATTCCACTAGATCAAAAGGGTTGTCACTCATTTCCACAACCACAAAGTAATAAACCCTGCACATTTATATATATTTTTAAACATAACCCTACCTTTAACCACACTGCTTACCATATGCTTAACCTTAAATCAATACCAAAAAAGCACATTTGGATTTGATGAATTCACAAAATAGCCAATTTTGACTTTGTGGCTGTATAAACTCGTGGAAACCAATGAAAAACAGAAATGAGTGACATCCTTGCATTTAAAGCATACTCAATATTCAAGATGTCATACTATAAAACATAATTTTTTTTGCATACTGAAAACGCCTACTATTTAGAACGCAAGTATGAATATTCGGACACGGCCAATGACCATACCATAAATATTCAAATTTCCTGGCAAACATTGAATAAAAACACAGTGTGGCTGACTTCCAAGAAACACATGAAAAAGGGTTGTATATAGCAAAGTAGAACATGTTTTATGGAATGTCTTAACAGTCATTTGTAAAAATAATTGTCTTGTATCTGCTCAGGGAGAAATGCAGGTCTGGCGTTATAGGTGGGCCTTGGGGTGCCTGGCCCACCCTACCGCACCTCCTTGCCCGTCGAAAATAATATATTGAAATAGTGATAATTTATTTGACCGAGACGCGTGCCGACAGAAAGATGCATCAACCCCAGCTAAAGCATCCGAGCTAGGGTTTAATATTTTCAGATATTTTAGAAATGTTCCATCCCGGGAATGAATCACTTTCCTCCCAGATTTTCTTTGATTGAAATTTCAAGCCTGATGCCACCTGAGCCTGATAATCATACATTAAATCAATTTTATGATCGCAACATTAAAAACATTTAATGAGCCCAAAAAAGCCTAAATGATTGTGTCGTTATCCAATACATATGATATAGGCTACTGCACATTACGCACGACAGAAAAACATAAACCCCATAGATGTAGCTAGCTATAGATGTAGCTAGCTATAGGTAAATACATGAAACTAGCTCCAATAGGCTAATATTTTTGAGTGTGAACTGTATTAGTGTATGCATTGTATTATATAGACTTGAATTAAAGCACATTGTTCAAACCAAGATAAGGGGGAGAAAGTGAACCTGGTGCAGCATATGCGGCAGACAAAGTTACAAGAATAGGCTAGCAAATTTGATTAAAATTTTGAAATATAAGAGGGCCTTTGTATAATTAGTGGACTTACGCATGTGTACAGTTGAAATCGGAAGTTTACATACACTTAGGTTGGATTCAATTAAACTAATTTTTCAACCACTCCAAACATTTCTTGTTAACAAACTATAGTTTTGGCACATCAGTTAGGACATCTACTTTGTGCATGACAGAAGTAATTTTTCCAACATTTATTTACAGACAGATTATTTCACTTATTCAGAAGAAGTTCAGAAGTTTACAAAAACTAAGTTGACTGTGCCTTTAAACATCTTGGAAAATTCCAGAAAATGATGTCACGGCTTAAGAAGCTTCTGATAGGCTAATTGACATAATTTGAGTCAATTGGAGGTGTACACATGGATGTATTTCAAGGCCTACCTTCAAAGTCAGTGTCTCTTTGCTTGACATCATGCGAAAATCCAAAGAAATCAGCCAAGACCTCAGAAAAAAATGTGTAGACCTCCACAAGTCTGGTTCATCCTTGGGAGCAATTTCCAAACGTCTGAAGGTACCACGTTCATCTGTACAAACAATAGTATGCATGTATATACACCATGGCATCACGCAGCTGTCATACAGGAAGGAGACGCTTTCTGTCTCCTAGAGATGAACGTACTTTGCTGCGAAAAGTGCAAATCAATCCCAGAACAACATCAAAGGACCTTGTGATGATGCTGGAGGAAGCGGGTACAAAAACATCTACGTATATCCACAGTAAAACGAGTCCTATATCAACATAACCTGAAAGGTTATGCAAGGAAGGAAGGAAGAAGCCACTGCTCCCAAACCGCCATAAAAAAGCCAGTCTACAGTTTGAACCTGCACAAGATGGTACTTTTTGGAGTATGAATCTGATACTGTCTGGACCAAAAGAGTCTGGCATGTCATACTATTTCTGGCCAGACAGCATCAGATACATGGGCTACATATAGAGTGGCACTGTTTTGCTCGATCGGATGCTTTCTCCGGTGACATAGTTGCAGCCCAATTTGTTTCTATGGGCATAATATGCAGACCTAAGCTTGTTGCCTGCCTTCCCGCCTTTGGGACAAAGACTCCCATTGTCAGGGCAGAGACATGATTATCTCGTTATCATATACAGATCTCTGGTTTCAGCCTCTTGCGAATTTGAAACGAAAGTTGGCGGGTGCACAGTGCACTCTTAGGATGATGAATTCCCCTAAAGTAAATTCATGTTTTGCCAAAATATTAGGCTATAATTACACCTATCTATACAACATTATTCAAAATACTTCACCAGAGAGCACGACTTAGAGGATCATCAGATACATTTGTGCAGGCTATGCCTATTTATGAAGCCCGCAATTTGGGTGGTGCGTGTGGAAATAGTTCTAGCTGATTTAGTTATGGCTGTCAGTGATAAGCATCTAAAATATGTGTGACAATAATGTGTCTTGAGTAAAATTGTGACCCGTTTCAAGAAACTAGGCGTATGCCGCTTGGCGTATGTCGCGGGTCACTACTCCACAGGAGAGCCGTTTGAAATTCCTTCTGTTGTCATTCATGTGAGCTGGTCATGGGTGCACCTCAGCCACGCTCAAGGTTCTAAACGACATCATAACCGCCATCGATAAGAGACATTACTGTGCAGCCATATTCATCGACCTGGCCAAGGCTTTTAACTCTCTCAATCACCACATTCTTATTGGCAGACTCAACAGGCTTGGTTTCTCAAATGATTGCCTCACCTGGTTTACCAACTACTTCTTAGACAGAGTTCAGTGTGTCAAAACGGAGGGCCAGTTGTCCAGACCTCTGGCAGTCTCTATGGGGGTGTCACAGGGTTCAATCCTCGGGCCGACTCTCTTCTCTGTATACATCAATGATGTTGCTCTTGCTGCTGGTGATTCTCTGATACACCTCTACGCAGACGACACCATTCTGTATACTTCTTGCCCCTCTATTTGGACACGGTGTAAACTAACCTCAAGCCGAGCTTCAATGCCATACAACTCTCCTTCCATGGCCTCCAACTGCTCTTAAATGCAAGTAAAACTAAATGCGTGCTATTCAAACGATCACTGCCCGCACCTGCTCGCCCGTCCAGCATCACTACTCTCGGCGGCTCTGACTTAGAATACGTGGACAACTACAAATACTTAGGTGCCTGGTTAGACGGTAAACTCTCCTTCCAGACTCACATTAAGCATCTCCAATACGAAATTAAATCTAGAATCGGCTTCCTATATCGCAACAAAGCATCCTTCACTCATGCTGCCAAACATACCCTCGTAAAACTGACCATCCTACCAATCCTCGACTTCGGTGATGTCATCTATAAAATAGCCTCCAACACTCTTCTCAACAAACTGGATGTTTATCACAGTGCCATCCGTTTTGTCACCAAAGGCCCATACACTACCCACCATTGCGACCTGTACGCTCTCATTGGTTGGCCCTCGCTTCATACTCGTTGCCAAACCCACTGGCTACAGGTTATCTACACGTCTCTGCTAGGTAAAGCTTTGCCTTATCTCAGCTCACTGGTGTCACGAACCTCGTTGAAGAGGGTGCCTCTTCTTGTTCGGGCGGGGCTCGGCGGTCGTCGTCACCGGCCTATTAGCTGCCATCGATTCCTTTTCCGTTTGTGTTGGTTAGTGGTTAATTGGGTACACCTGTTTTGTATTAGGGTTTGTTTGTAGGGTATTTAAGGGCACTAGGCCCGCTGGGTATTTTGTCCGGGCTTGTTTTTTGTTATTCTGTGTTTGATGGTTTGATTTGTTTTCTTATCTTTATTCTCTGGTCTGTTTCGTCCTGTTGTTTTGGACTGGCAACCTATATACGCCCTGTGTGTTGGCGTGATCATTTTCGGTTGCACCGGTGTAATAAATTTGATAAATGACAGACCCCTGCTCTCTGCGCCTGATTCCATCCACCACTCATAGTTATTCGTAACAACTGGTCACCATAGCAGCTCCCACCCGTAGCGCGCACTCCAGCAGGTACAGTGCCTTGCGAAAGTATTCGGCCCCCTTGAACTTTGCGACCTTTTGCCACATTTCAGGCTTCAAACATAAAGATATAAAACTGTATTTTTTTTGTGAAGAATCAACAACAAGTGGGACACAATCATGAAGTGGAACGACATTTATTGGATATTTCAAACTTTTTAAACTTCTTGCTGCGAGCCATCCCGGATCCGGTATCGTGACTACAGCCTCAAGCTCATTACCATAACGAAAAATGCAAAAATATTATTGGAAATATTTAACCTCCACACATTAACAAGTCCAATAGCTCAAATGAAAGATAAACACCTTGTTCATCTACCCAGCAAGTCAGATTTCTAAAATGTTTTACGGCGAAAACATAGCACATATTTATGTCAAACCACCACCAAAGACACAGCTAATATGAATAGCCATGTTGAACAAAATATACAATCAACAAAAGCAGGATTAAAAGAAAAATAATTCACTAACCTTTTGAAAATCTTCATCAGATGACAGGAATAGGACATGTTACACAGTACATTTATGTTTTTTTCAATAATATGCTATTTATATCCATAAATCTCTGTTTACAATGACAACATTTTCAAAAAATGCTACTCAAATGTCCGGAGAAATGATGATCGCTCCGACAGATAACGTCAGATAACAAGAATACACATCATAAACTTTGACTAAATATACATGTTCTACATATAGTTACAAAGATACACTTCTTCTTAATGCAACCGCTGTGTTACATTTATTTTTAACGTTACAGAATTCGTTCACTAGGCTATAATATGAGACGGCGCTCAGATATTAGCAGTATGTCTCCTCTACGTTTGGAGTCCACAGAAACCCAAAATAACCACATATATATTCCCTTACCTTTGATGTTCTTCGATCAGAAGACGTGGAAGGAGTCGTACTTACCCAATACATTGTTTGGTTTCAAGTTGTGTGTCTCTGTATTAGCATATGCTAACAGCTTCAGCTGATATGCACCCAAAATTACTTCTGGTCTCGCACTTTTGCGCATCAAAACTTCAAAATCACATATTATATGTCGACTAAACTGGTCAAACTAAGTGCAGAATCAAGCTTTAGGATGTTTTAAACGTGTAATACAATTATCAGCTCGAACAGACAAACCGACATCAATTGGTGTTTCCTGGAAAAAAAGAGAGCTCCAATTCAGACGCGCGCGCATGAAAGTGCATGTATTTTCGCGTGACCCGAACGTTTTAGCCCGCCAAAGGACGAGGGCGCGCGCGATTCTCACAATGAACGCCCCATTGAAAGCAGACATCGCACTGAAGACAAAGAAACTGTTCCCAGATCCGTAGCTGGTTGGGAAGGGTGGGGGCGATGACGTCAAAGTTGGCCCAACTTTTCTGTTGACAAGAGAGAGTTTGGGAGAATGGCTGCCCTGAGAGTTCTGCTTTACATACAGACATAATTTGAACGGTTTTAGAAGCTTTAGAGTGTTTTCTATTCAATAATTATTTTTACATGCATATATTAGCAATTTTGGACGGATTTTTTTCCTGTTTACTATGGGCACGCACTTCCTCCAAAGGGGGCAGTATTCAGCCCTATCCAAGAGGTTTTAACAAATCAAAAACTGAAAAATTGGGCGTGCAAAATTATTCAGCCCCTTTACTTTCAGTGCAGCAAACTCTCTCCAGAAGTTCAGTGAGGATCTCTGAATGATCCAATGTTGACCTAAATGACTAATGATGATAAATACAATCCACCTGTGTGTAATCAAGTCTCTGTATAAATGCACCTGCACTGTGATAGTCTCAGAGGTCCGTTAAAAGCGCAGAGAGCATCATGAAGAACAAGGAACACACCAGGCAGGTCCGAGATACTGTTGTGAAGAAGTTTAAAGCCGGATTTGGATACAAAAAGATTTCCCAAGCTTTAAACATCCCAAGGAGCACTGTGCAAGCGATAATATTGAAATGGAAGGAGTATCAGACCACTGCAAATCTACCAAGACCTGGCCGTCCCTCTAAACTTTCAGCTCATACAAGGAGAAGACTGATCAGAGATGCAGCCAAGAGGCCCATGATCACTCTGGATGAACTGCAGAGATCTACAGCTGAGGTGGGAGACTCTGTCCATAGGACAACAATCAAGTATATTGCACAAATCTGGCCTTTATGGAAGAGTGGCAAGAAGAAAGACATTTCTTAAAGATATCCATAAAAAGTGTCGTTTAAAGTTTTCCACAAGCCACCTGGGAGACACACCAAACATGTGGAAGAAGGTGCTCTGGTCAGATGAAACCAAAATTGAACTTTTTGGCAACAATGCAAAACGTTATGTTTGGCTTAAAAGCAACACAGCTCATCACCCTGAACACACCATCCCCACTGTCAAACATGGTGGTGGCAGCATCATGGTTTGGGCCTGCTTTTCTTCAGCAGGGACAGGGAAGATGGTTAAAATTGATGGGAAGATGGATGGAGCCAAATACAGGACCATTCTGGAAGAAAACCTGATGGAGTCTGCAAAAGACCTGAGACTGGGACGGAGATTTGTCTTCCAACAAGACAATGATCCAAAACATAAAGCAAAATCTACAATGGAATGGTTCAAAAATAAACATATCCAGGTGTTAGAATGGCCAAGTCAAAGTCCAGACCTGAATCCAATCGAGAATCTGTGGAAAGAACTGAAAACTGCTGTTGACAAATGCTCTCCATCCAACCTCACTGAGCTCGAGCTGTTTTGCAAGGAGGAATGGGAAAAAATTTCAGTCTCTCGATGTGCAAAACTGATAGAGACATACCCCAAGCGACTTACAGCTGTAATCGCAGCAAAAGGTGGTGCTACAAAGTATTAACTTAAGGAGGCTGAATAATTTTGCACGCCCAATTTTTCAGTTTTTGATTTGTTAAAAAAGTTTGAAATATCCAATAAATGTCGTTCCACTTCATGATTGTGTCCCACTTGTTGTTGATTCTTCACAACAAAATACAGTTTTATATCTTTATGTTTGAAGCCTGAAATGTGGCAAAAGGTCGCAAAGTTCAAGGGGGCCGAATACTTTCGCAAGGCACTGTAGCTCTGTTTGGCCATAATGTCCATCGTTATGTTTGGAGGATAAAGGGGGATGCTTGCAAGCCGAAGAACACCACCCCAACCGTGAAGCACGGGGGTGGCAGCATCATGTTGTGGGGGTGCTTTGCTGCAGGAGGGACTGGTGCACTTCACAAACTAGATGGCATCATGAGGTAGGAAAATTATGTGGATATATTGAAGCAACATCTCAAGACATCAGTCAGGAAGTTAAAGCTTAGTCGCAAATGGGTCGTCCAAATGGACGATGACCCTAAGCATACTTCCAAAGTTGTGTCAAAATGGCTTAAGGACAACAAAGTCAAGGTATTGGAGTGGCCATCACAAAACAAACTGTTTGTCTACAGCACTTTGCACACAATATTGGTTTATTTGTTCAAATGTGGCCCTATATCCGTGATGTGGGAGGGTGTCTCTTTGTGCAAACAGAAGATAAACAATATGTAGGTGGCACATTCCCGGGACCACCCATACGTAGAATGTATGCACACATGACTGTAAGTCGCTTTGGATAAAAGCGTCTGCTAAATGGCATATATTATTATTATTATTATATTAAATATAGACATCCTACTCAGTGTCACCCTGGCACGTTTGAACAGAAAATTGGGCAGACTGCCCCTGAAAAGACGAGGAGTTGCTGTGTGCACAAAAAAAAGACTAAACTTTGCATGTGCCAATTTTCCCGCAACGGTTGGTATTTATCCATTTTGAACTTGACGGGGGGAAGGTGTGCTTATCTCCATGCAAATCTCAAACTGTGAGCACAACTTCTGGAAGGTTGATCAACTGTATACCAAGCAATTGAGCATATTGTTTGTTTGGTGGAAAAGGGTGGTGTTTGATGCGGGAACTATAATAGGCCTAATAGTAGGCTATTAAAAACATTCAAATGAAAGCCTAATCTAGGCTGACTAGACAGGGCTGTAACGTCACAAAATGTGGAAAAAGTCAAGGGGTCTGAATACTTTACGAATGCACTGTGTTTCCATAATGAGCTCTGCATCTGTCTTAAACTCCGCAACTTTGTCATTCCCGTCCTTGTTTTGGACAATCTCTCTTTTATTGCTCACTTTGGCCTGCTAGGCTGGGGGGGGCCTTGGCCACGCCTTCAGTGCTCGCTGAAAACAGAAGGGGGGGATTGGAAATAAACCTTATAGTTGCTATTTAAAAATGACTTCAGACAGCTCTACAAACAGTGCCTTGCGAAAGTATTCGGCCCCCTTGAACTTTGCGACCTTTTGCCACATTTCAGGCTTCAAACATAAAGATATAAAACTGTATTTTTTCGTGAAGAATCAACAACAAGTGGGACACAATCACACACGCTACAAAGTATTAACTTAAGGGGGCTGAATAATTTTGCACTCCCAATTTTTCAGTTTTTTATTTGTTAAAAAAGTTTGAAATATCCAATAAATGTTGTTCCACTTCATGATTGTGTCCCACTTGTTGTTGATTCTTCACAAAAAAAATACATTTTTATATCTTTATGTTTTAAGCCTGAAATGTCGCAAAGTTCAAGGGGGCCGAATACTTTCGCAAGGCACTGTATATCTCACTGGTCACCCCCAAAGCCAATTAATTCCTCCTTTGGTCGTCTTTCCTTCCAGTACTCTGCTGCCAATGACTGGAACAAACTGCAAAAATCTCTGAAGCTGGAGATTCATATCTCCCTCACTAGCTTTAAGCACCAGCTGTCAGAGCAGCTCACAGATCACTGCACCTGTACATAGCCCACCTGTAATTTAGCTCAAACAACTACCTCTTTCCCTACTGTATTTAATTTATGTATTTATTTTGCTCCTTTGCACCCCATTATTTGTATTTCTACTTTGCACATTCTTCCATTGCAAATCTACCATTCCAGTGTTTTACTTGCTATATTGTATTTACTTTGCCACCATGGCATTTTTTTGCCTTTACCTCCCTTATCTCAGCTCATTTGCTCACATTGTATATAGACTTGTTTATACTGTATTATTGACTGTAT
The DNA here is from genome assembly GCF_023373465.1 of Oncorhynchus keta. NCBI lineage: Eukaryota > Metazoa > Chordata > Actinopteri > Salmoniformes > Salmonidae > Oncorhynchus > Oncorhynchus keta. Next base: position 12,502,122 of record NC_068437.1, on the reverse strand, counting down.
GTTTGTTTTACTCCATGTGTAACTCTGTGTCGTTGTATGTGTCGAACTGCTTTGCTTTATCTTGGCCAGGTTGCAATTGTAAATGAGAACTTGTTCTCAACTTGCCTACCTGGTTAATTGAAGGTGAAATAAAATAAATCTCTAGTGGCACAGCTAGCAATGTGATTATCAACTTTCAAAGCACAATTGCTCACCATTTTGTTCCTCAACTGTAGTGTATTATACACCATTGTGTAGCTCTGAGTCTCTACTTTTATCCAATGCAAAAAACACAATTTCCAATTCTGCTACATAAGACCGATTTGAGCCGGTTGGTCACAATTTAAAATGTTGCAGCAAGAAGAAGGGGAGGAGTGTTTGTCAAATGTATGATCTCTCTCCAGAATTCATGCACTCAGCTGTCTCCTTCCAATTCTTGGCATTCATTGTTTCATTGTGTGAATTGTTTGCCCCTTTGATTTGAAATATAATAAAATTAATTCTCCATTAGGCCTAAAAAAAATTACCATTAATCGCCCGTCATTTGTTAAGATGCATTAACATAAATGTATCTATTAATTACAACTATTTACACAACCTGCTACACCTTGGTTAGGTTTATTTCATATTTGTCTTTTGTTTGGAGTGCTCTATTTGAGCAATGAGCACGTGTCTTGTTTCTCTTTCCTGATAATGCTGAGGGAGAGTATGCGCCTGACAACACGTAGAAGTAGGTCTACCTGGCCTGCTACGGGCAAAAATAGGAATGTGTTATCATAACTCATCACATCCACCACGAATAAACTGAGCTTCTCAAGTCATTGTTTCTTCAACTCACACAGTAAATCAACAAAGTCCATTTTTTTAACATTCATTGCGAATGACAGTTCCTCAGTATTTGAAAAATCTTTCCAAAACTCAAGCCTGCAATAATCACCAAGCCTCAGTGTGAAAGAGCAAAATATCATAATCTGATGATTTCAGTGGATATCCAGTGGAAACACCATTTAAAAAAAAAACTGCTGTCTCTCCCGAGCTCACTGGTGCGGGAAATTCTGAGGACCCAGAATAGGCTAGTTGATATAATGTTACAAGTTCTCTAGCAACAGTTTTGGGCCGACCCAGTTAATGATTTGATACAATGTTGCACTTCACTAGCAATAGGTCAAGTCAAGATAAATAGAAAGGGAGGCAGACAAGCGGAGTAGAGAGATGAGAGTGAAATATTTTGTACTGTTTTTATATGTCTTTTACTTAGTAGACGATGAACTTATCGGCTTCCTGCTGCATTGGCCTATAGGCTATCTCTGAGTTCTATGTGCTTATTTATTTAGCCATCAACGGATCACAGTATCAACGTGTCCATATTGCAGAGGCTGGTGCTCTCCACTTAGTTGAATATTAACTTTGAGATGTTTTATGAGTAACCACATGACAATAATTTAGAGAAACAAAAACCTTATTATAGAAATGAAACTATTTCAATGAAAATGTGCATATAACCATAACTGGCACGCAGATCGGTAGAAATGGAAGGATGAGTTGTAAAAGCTTCCCCAAACTCAAGAGCTGCCCATGGTCTTTGCTGTAACACCTATAAAAAACAGTTTTTGCACACATAGGAGGTTCTGTAAAATAAAAGGTCCCGCCTATGGACGTCAAAGGCCCGTCCAACTGATTAGTTCTGACTTCCGCCCTGGAGAAATGTCTCTCAGTCTCACAGCTTATTCAGTGCAGAACGACCTCTGCAGTTTGGCTTACTGCAGGCATGAAGAGAGGAAGATTGTCCTAAAAAAAATATATTATTCTGAAATTATCACTATGGTTTTGATAATACTTTCAATGATATTAAGTTTGCTAAACAACGTTTTAGTTGGTTTTCCTTCCCACAACTTTTTACTCAGTGTTACCGATTATACTTCCATAAATAGCAAACAGAAAGTCCCAATTATTAGCATGCAATTAAGGGGTGAATACTTGGGAATATCCATTCAAAGCAAGGGCTGCCAAAGTGTTTTATTCATGTTTTTTTGTGTGTGTGTGTGTGTGTGTGTGCGCGTGTGTGCATCCATAGAGAAACAGAAACTGCACAAACAATCTCTCTCTGCAGGGTGGCATTTCTCGCAACTAAGAAGCCCCATTTCCATATTAATGATTAGATAAATCAGAATAAATAAATAGCCCAATAAAACAGATAGTTAAATGAATAATTGAATTGAACTGAAAATGCAAATCTCGGAATGTGTGAAACTCTAGGCTAGAAAACAGTGTCTAGATGGTACACTCCGCTTCCAGTAGACCTTCTGAGCCAAACGAGAGAGAATGATAATGCTAATTCCTCTCAATGCTCACCATCATATGACCTTTCAACAGCAGATATAATTCAGCTAATGGGGAGTCCAACACAACATAATCGCTACTGCAAGGAAACTAACAAGCTAAGAAGTAAATAAAGGGATCACAGCTTAACTAGCCTCTCCTTGCACAAAGCCAGTGTGACACTGAACTGTCAATTAAGCCAGAAGGAAGCATGGAAAACAAACTAGATTCTACAGGACGCCGATAGTGTTAGAATCAAGTCCCCTAGGGCGTCATTAACATTTCATTTTCCAATATATGTGTTGAGGGCAATCATTAGGTTCAAACTGAATGAATCAGTGGTGTAATGATTATAACAGAGGGAGAGGAAAACAGAAGACTTGACTGACTTTACTTTGTATTAGTCTATCTAGTAATTTTAGAATCACCCAAGTTTGGTAGCCTATGCTGTTTCAGACCATGGGCATGGTTGTTCATGCAGTGGTTACAATGTACTATATCACTGATCTAATATTCTCCTAAAAGGTCAGCACGAAACCGTGTGAGCAAACAAGTTTGGTACAGCGATCATTTTTACATACAAATAATTGGATACAGCTTTTTATTATTGAAAGATCAGTCTCACTTTAACTTCAGTTGCTTTTTTCTTTGAGGGCTAATCAGGGGCATTTTTGGGGACACCTGTAGCCAGGGAAAGGCAACCAGAATTGGGGACTGTCCCTGAGAATTGGGGACTGTCCCTGAGAATTGGGGACTGTCCCTGAAAATTGGGGACTGTCTTTGGAAATCGGGGACATCAGGTCACCCTAGACTTAAACCGGGCATAGGGGTCCACCATGACACTCTACCTCTCTCTTCTGTGCTTTTTGGCCCTTTCCACTTTCTTTTTCTTTGCTTATTGTCGTCCAATGCTTGTCTTGTGGTATCCCTTTCCTGCGGTTATGTGACCAAATCGCCCTCCTCTCCCTCCTAGTGGCCTCATGGGTGGAATGTTATGAATATTTCTCATAATGTCTTAATTAATAAACATTATTTTAAAAAACCCGCCGAAGATCCGATGTTTCTATGTCAAACGGTTTTGTTATATTTTAGTCTTCTGTGATTTATATAAAGTGTAATATTGGGAGGCGACCTCAAAATGGAATACATGTCAACTTTGTATATGACATGGTACAGATGTATTGTTTTTTAAGCCCATAATCATGTGTGAGTTGTGTACTTTTGTTTCAAAGTAGATTTGTTTAAGACTACCAAGAATCACTCTTAGACCCTGATTTAGCGCACTGCAGTATAAGGTTCAAATCCGACTTCAACTCTGACTCAGCTGTTCCCTTGTTCATACTAGACCCTATGTTTCACAGGCTACCAAAACGTTGCAGGCGTAGACGAGGGAGATGTGTTGGCATCCTTGTGACATTGAGAAGATAATATATTTTCGGAAATAACTTGAAAGAGCCAACTTGAAAAGGGCACAGGGTGGCTACTTCCAAGAATCTAAAATATCTTTTGATTTGTTTAACACTTTTTTGTTAGTACATGATTCCATAAGTGTTTTTTCAAAGTTTTGATGTCTTCACTATATTTCTACAATGTAGAAAATAGTCCAAATAAAGTAGGTGTGTCCAAACTTTTGACTGGTATTATTCGTCTGGACATTGCTCGTGCTGATGTTTCTTAATAAAACAAAATTGGGATGTGTGTGTTTTGTATTGTTAGGTATACTGCACTGTTGGAGCTAGAAACATAAGCATTTTACTGCACCTGAGATAAAATCTGCAAAATGTGTGTACACTGGCCAAAAAAAATGTAATTTGATTTTGACAGCAACAGACATTGCGGTAACGCTAATTAGCATTGGCTCATAAAATGACATCTAACTTCCTTCATACTTGACACAAAGACATACAAAATGGTATTGACATGTTCATCTGACTCTGGGGAAGAAGACAAAGGGCTTCACTGCCAAAATCCTGAAGTATCCTTTTTACTAGCCACATATACGTGTACTGTTAATAGCTAGATAGCCAATTTGACCTGGTCCATCAATCAATGTAGTCTATTATGTCAGTAGGCAGTAATTGTGATTAAACAGATTAAAACCATGTTCAAAAGGGGATAATGTTAGCTAAATATGCAAGTATGGCCTACGTTGGTTGGAGAAAAATGTACATAGTGGTAAGTAGACAATGTTTAGCCAACTTTAATCACTGTCAAAGGTGCTTCAACAAAGTACTGAGTAAAGGATCTGAATACTTATGTAAATGTGATATTTCATTTATTTGTTTTAAACTTGCAAACATTTATTTAAAAAAAAACAGTTTTTGCTTTGTCATTGTGGGGTAGAGTGTGTAGATTGATGAAGGGATTTTAAACAAATAATAATTGTACATACATATTCCATATGATAATAAAAGTAAAAGACAACATTTTCATTGTTGTCAACTTAGCTACTTTGGAGAAGGGCAACATCTTACGAGTTCTAACCCGTCTTTGCTATTTAGTGACTTTTTTGTGTTGATCTTTATTTTTAAGTACATAATGTTCATACTGTTATCTCATATGCCAGGCACTTCTGGACATCAGATCGACACTTCCTAACCTCATTTTCAACTCCGACTCAGCTGTTCCCTTGTTCATACCAGACCCTATGTTTCACAGGCTACCAAAAATGTTGCAGGCGTAGATGAGGGAGACGTGCTGGCATCCTGGTGAGATTGAGATGAAGAGAATATCAACCGGCACTCCCCTCCGTTCTATTGTCAAATGCCCAGTCACTCGAGAATAAGATAAATTATCATTGTTCGAGAGTCTCCTATCAGAGAGACATAAAAAGCTGCAATATTAATGATATGCCTTGCAGAGAAGTTGCTGGATGACTCTATGTAGGACTCAGTGGTTTATCCATAAATCGGCACAAAGGGACAAAGGAGGCTTTGCACAAGGGACAAAGGCGGCTTTGCACAAGTCCAAGTACACTATACTGTATATACAAAAGTATGTGGAAACCCCTCTAAATTAGTGGATATGACAATTTCAGCCACACCGGGGGCTAACAGGTGTATAAAATAGAGCACAAAGCCATGCAATCTCCATAGGGAACATTGGCAGTAGAATGACCCCTTCTGAAGAGCTCAGTGACTTTAATTGTGGCACCGTCATAGGATGCTTCCTTTTCAACAAGTACGTTTTTACATTTTTTGCACCGCTTGAGCTGCGAAGTGGAAATGTCTAGGAGCAACAATGGCTCAGCTGCTTACAGAATGGGACTGCCGAGTGCTGAAGCATGTAGCATATAAAAATCATCTGTCCTCGGTTGCAATACTCACTTCCATGTACCAAACCGCCTCTGGAAGCAACGTCATCACAAGAACTGTTCGTCGGGAGCTTCATGAAATTGGTTAAGAGTGGTGTAAAGCTCGCTTGGCATGTCACAAGCCTAAGATCAATCACCATGCGACTTGCCAAGCGTCAGCTGGAGTGGTGTAAAGCTCACCGCCATTGGACTCTGGAGCAGTGAAAATGTGTTCTCTGGAGTGAGGAATCAAGCTTCACCATCCAGCAGAACGGGGTATGGCGGATGTCAGGGGAGCACTACCTGCCCGAATGCATAGCGGCAATTTTAAAGTTTGGTGGAGGAGGCTGTTTTTCATGGTTTGGGCAAGGCCCCTTAGTTCCAGTGAAGGGATATCGTAACGCTACAGCATACAATTAAATTCTAGACAATTTTGTGCTTCCAACTTTGTGGCCCTTCCTGTTTCAGCATGACAATGCGCCCATACACAAAGCGAGGTCCATACAGAAATTATTTGTCAAGATCGGTGTGGAAGAACTTGACTGGCCTGTACAGAGCCCTGACCTCAACCCCATCACACCTTTGGGATTAATTGGAATTCCGACTGCTAGCCAGGCCAAATCACCCAACATCAGTGCCCGATTTCACTAATATTCTTGTGGCTGAATGGAAGCAAGTCCCAACAGCAATGTTCCAACATTTTGTGGAAAGCCTTCCCAGAATAATGGAGGATGTTATAGCAGCAAAGGGGGAACCAAATCCATATTAAGATGATCATGTTCGATGACTAGGTGTCCACATACTTTTGGTCATGTAGTGTATGTCTCTTCATAAACAACAACTGGTGCGGTGCTTCCAGTGTGAAGGAAAGCTCGAGCTTTTGCTCACCTAATAAAGAATACCTGTAGACACTTTTATCTACCAAGATAATTATCCTCCCTAATCATTATGGCTGTATACATCCCTACACAAGCCAACACCACTTTGGCACTCAACAAACTATATGGGGCCATAAACAAATAAGACACCGCTCACCCTGAGGAAGCGTTTCTGGTGTAAAGAGACTTTAACGCGTGGAGACTTAACTGTTCACTAGGGGCGCTAAAACTTTAAACCACTTTTATTCTACCAACAGAAATGCTTATAAGGCCCTCCCTCATCCTCCCTTCGGCAAATCTGACCATGACTCTATTCTCCTGCTTCCTGTTTACAAACAAAAGCTCAAACAGGAAGTACCAGTGACACGCTTAATAAAGAAGTGGTCCGAAGCAAACGCGAAGCTACAAGACAGTTTTTCTAGTATAGAATGAGATATTTTTTGGGATTCATTCGATAGCATTGAAGAGTCATGGGCTTCATCATTAAGTGCATAGACAATGTCATCCTAACAGTGACTATAAGAACTTATCCAACTTATCCAAACTATGGATTGCAGTCAATATCTACACTGGGCTAAAGGCTAGAGCTACCGATTATAAGAAATGGGACATGGACATGGACACATACAAGAAAGCCCGCTAATGAAACATCAGACAAGCAGAAGGACAATATAGGTGGAAGGTGGAATCCTACTAAACCGGCAGGGCTTGCAGACAGTAACTGATTACAAAGGGAAACCCAGCCGTGAGATGCCCAGTGATGCAGAACTCCTAAACCTGCTAAATGCCTTTTATGCTCGCTTCGAGGAGTCTTTTGTGAAGCTCCTGTTGTTCCGGATGACTGTGCGATTTCAGTCTCTGATGTGAGTAAAACGTTTAAACAGGTTAACACTCACAAGGCCGCCGGGGGGCGCGTTCTCAAAGCATGCACAGACCAGCTGGCAAGTGTATTCACAGACATTTTGATCTATCCTTGTACCAGTATTTAAGCCCATCATGTTTCAAGCTGACCACCATTGTCCCTGTTTCCAAGAACTCCATAGTTACCTCCCTAAATAACTATCGCCCTGTAGCACTCAAATCTGTAATTATGAAGTGCTTTTAAAGGCTGGTCATGACACATATTAAACTGTCATTCCAGACACCTTGGTCACAATCCAATGTGCATACCACCCTAACAGATTCACAGACATTGCCATCTCCCGCCTGGACAAGATGGGAATTAACTATGTGAGAATGCTGTTCATAGACTAGAGCTCAGCGTAGTCCCCTCCAAGCTCATCACCAAGCTGGGGAACCTGGGACTGAATACCTCCCTCTGTAACTGGATCCTGGACTTATTGACAGGACGGCCCTAAGGTGATGAGGGTAGGCAACAACAACTTGAGAAGTCAGGCCTCTTCCTAGAGCTCCAACTTTCCTACCGGAAGATCACTGATGTCATGATTTGACCTCGTATTTTTCTGAACGCACCATAAGTCCCCTCCTGTACTCCCTGTTCACCCATGACTGAGTGGCCATGCCCAACTCCAACACCATCATCAAGTTTGCTGAAGACACAAAGGTGGTAGGCCTGATCACTGACGCCGATGAGACAAACTACACAGAGGAGTACAGAGACTTGACAACAACTTCTCCCTCAACATCAGTAAAACCAAGGAGTTGATCGTGGACAACAAGGGAAAGAGGGGAAAGCATGCACCCATCCACATCGACAGGGCAGTAGTGGAGCAAAACGAGAGCTTCAAGTTCCTTGGCGTCCACATCACTCCCGACACACACTTGCACAGTCGTGACGAGAGCACGACAGCTGAAAAAAATGGCATGGGCCCTCGGATACTCAAAAAGTTGACTGGCTTCCTTATCGCTTGGTGTTGCAAATGCACCACCCTTGACCAAAAGCACTACAGAGGGTTGTTGTTACCCAGACCATCTGCGCTGACTCTAGGTAAATTCACAAGACTATATACAGTATACACAACTTAGCAACTTATCCAGAATGTTGCAGCCTGCCTGGTGTTCAACCTTCCCAAGCTCTCCCATCTCATCCTGCTCCACTGCACACTCCACTGGCTTCCAGTTGAAGCTCGCATCCACTGCAAGACCATGGGGTACTTTCCTACCGAGCAGCAAGAGGAAATTTCCCTCCCTACCTTTTAGGCTATGCTAAAACGCTAACTCCAAACCGAGCACTCCATTTTGCCACCTCTGGTCTCTTGGCCCTCCCACCCCTATGGCAGGACAGCACCCACTCAGCCCAGTCCAAGCTTTTCTCTGTCCTGGCACCCAAATGGTGGATCCAGCTTCCCGCTGAAGCTAGGATAGCTGAGTCCCTGCCCATCTTCTGAAAACATCTGAAACACTGCCTCTTCAAAGAGTTTCACCCCCTGAAGTCGATTGACACACACACAAGTGTCAGTCTAATTAACATACAAATATGTCTGTTTGTATGGGTTGTGTCTCAATCGACCACATCTGCCTATGTCGGTCTTCCGCACGTGAGGTGGAAAGTGGCAGAGCTACAGCGATGTTAGTCAGACCAGGAGAAATCCTATGCTCCCTGTTGGCCCACGACTGCAGGGCCAGGCACGACTCCAACACCATCATTAAGTTTGCAGACGAGACAACGGTGGTAGGCCTGATCACCGACAACGACAATACAGCCTATGGGGAGGAGGTCAGAGACCTGGCCGGGTTGTGCCAGAATAATAACCATAAGACTCCTGAACAGGTAACCAAATGGCTACCCGGAATATTTGCATTGTGTGCCCCCCCTCCAACCCCTCTTTTACACTGCTGCTACTCTCTGTTTATCATATATGCATAGTCACTTTAACCATATCTGCATGTAAATACTACCTCAATAAGCCTGACTAACCGGTGTCTGTATGTGGCCTCGCTACAGTTATTTTTTCACTGTCTTTTTACTGCTGTTTATATTTGTTTACCTACCTATAGTTCACCTAACACCTTTTTGCACTATAGGTTAGAGCCTGTAAGTAAGCATTTCACTGTAAGATCTACTACACCTGTTGTATTCGGTGCACGTGACAAACCTTTGATTTGATTTGCAGTAACAGAAAAAATGGCTGAAATGTAAATATTGTGCAAATTAATTACTTAAAAATCATACAATGTGATTTTCTGGATTTTGTTTTAGATTCCATCTCTCACAGTTGAAGTGTACCTATGATAAAAAATTACATACCTCTACAAGCTTTGTAAGTATGTAAAATCGGCAGTGTTTCAAATACTTGTTCTCCCCAAAAAAGTATTTAGTCAGCCGCCAAATGTGAAAATTCTCCCACTTAAACCATAATTTGCAAATAAATTCATAAAAAAATCCTACAATGTGATTTTCTGGATTTTTTTTCCACATTGTGTCTGTCATAGTTGAAGTGTACCTATGATGATAATTACAGGCCTCTCTCATCTTTTTAAGTGGGAGAACATGCACAATTGTTGGCTGACTAAATACTTTTTTTGCCCCACTGTAAATCATGCAATTATTATTCTCAAGCTTACCAAAAGCATTTAGCTACGAACGCCTGTTCTCGCCATTTTCAGTTGAATCAATCTAACTTTCTTTCATGGCAACTCATAAGCAGGCCATGTCATATGTTTCATAGTTGATATATAATCATATTTCATGACAGCGTAACTGTTTTTTTTTACAAGAAGGATGAAAGAACACAGGGAATGTTATTCTGATATGTCAGATGAAAGTCAGGGTCATTAAGGCAAATATGCCCCATGTGGGCTTTAGAAAAGTGTAAGGAAGTCTCCAAGCAATGTGCCATGGTGTACAATGGCGAACAGTTAGGGATTCTTTGCAGCGTGGAGATGGCGCAGGTATCATTGCATATTTCCCATCACCTAATGAACAACCGCAATACCAGTGTGGTGTTCAGCTTTCTGGGCTGTATTGACGTATCCTGAAAATTAATTCTGCTGCTTTAGATTGAACGGTCATATCTGTTAGTTTTCATATCTACAAAAAATAAGCTATTTTCTTTACTTTTCGAAAATGTAGATATTGCCAGATGTTCACTGTCTGAGGAACAGGCCGTGGAAGCTTTATTGCTGACAAAATTGTCCATGACCAGAGGTAATTAAACTGTTCTGGAGGAACCACTTTAAGTCGCTTTGGATAAGAGCATCTAAATGACTAAAATGTCAATGTAAATACACACTCACTCACTCTCTCACTCTCTCACACACACACACACACACACACACACACACACACACACACACACACACACACACACACACACACACACACACACACACACACACACACACACACACACACACACACACACACACACACACACACACACACACACACACACACACACACACACACACACTCACACATAACCCACACACATGCACTACATACCATTGGCACACACACATAACACACACAGGCATACCCACCACGCACGTACACCTTTACACTCATCATATGCTTCTGTTACTCTGTTCTTTATTTCACTCTTATTATTATCTATCCTGATGCCTAGTTACTTTACACTGCCCCTTAATGTCCATATCTACCTCAAATACCTCGTACCTCTGCACATTGATCTGGTACTGGTACTTCCTGTATATAGCTCCATTCTTGTGTATTTTATTCCTCTTGTGTTATTGTTATTTGTATTTTTCTTTTTTACTCTGCATCGTTTGGGAAGGGTTTGTAAGCAAGCATTTCACGGTTAAGTCTACACCCGTTATATTCGGCAAATGTTATAAATAAAATGTGATTGATTGATTTACATTTTACCTATTGTCACCACCGTGAATCAGCAGGGAATGAGAGTGAGGTACTTTAGATACTTTCCCCTGGCTCATCTCTTCAGGAGATCAAACCATCCCACTAAGTTTAATACTTGCTAAATGCTTGATACTGATGCACAGACCCTGGACTCTGCCTCAGTGAAATTGCCATTGAGTTTTTATTATGGGGCCCTAATAGAAAGTAATGAAAAGGGATTCATGCTCCGCCGGCTATGCTTTGAGCAGTATGTGGCCCAGTCCTTAGACACAAGCCCCATGCCCAGGAAACCTGATTGGGAGAGACACTTGGGTACAGAGCAGGCCATGATCTTTCGTCATGGTTGACTCATACTGATTGGCGTAAACCTCTGAGGCAGGAATGCATATGCTATATACTGGCACTAGTGATGTAAATAGTCCGGGTAGCCATTTGATTAACTGTTCAAGAGTCTTATGGCTTGGGGGTAGAAGCTGTTAAGAAGCCTTTTTGACCAAGACTTGGTGCTCCGATACTGCTTGCCGTATGGTAGCAGAGAGAACAGTCTATGACTAGGGTGGCTGGAGTCCTTGCTCATTTTTGGGGGCCTCCTGTGACACCGCCTGGTACAGAAGGCCTGGGCAGTACGCAGTACCCTCTGTAGTGCCTTGAGGTCGAAGGCCGAGCAGTTGCAATACTAGCCTGGGATGCAACCAGTCAGGATGCTCTCGATGGTGCAGCTGTAGAACTTTTTGAGGATCTGAGGACCAATGGGACAAGAAGATCCCTGCATGCCAAACCCCCCCTAACCCGGACGAAGCTGGGCCAATTGTGTGTCGCCCCACAGGTCTCCCAGTCTTGGCCAGCTGCGACAGAGCCTGGACTCAAACCCAGAATCTCTAGTTGCACAGCTAGCAGTGTGATGCAGAGCCGTAAACTACAGCACCACTCGGGAGGCCCATCATTGGCGAACTTAAGGATGGTGTTGGAGTCGTGCTTGGCCATGCAGTCATGAGTGAACAGGAAGTACAGGAGGTAACTGTTCCGGCGCCGGCGCCGACAGAGATGGCCGCCTCGCTTCGCGTTCCTAGGAAACTATGCAGTTTTTTTTAACGTGTTATTTCTTACATTAGTACCCCAGGTCATCTTAGGTTTCATTACATACAGTCGAGAAGCACTACTGAACATAAGAGCAGCGTCAACTCACCATCAGTACGACCAAGAATATGACTTTCGCGAAGCGGATCCTGTGTACTGCCTTTCACCCAGGACAACGGAATGGATTCAAAAAACGACTTCGTAAAAGGGGGAAACGGAGCGGTCTTCTGGTCAGACTCCGGAGACGGGCACATCGTGCACCACTCCCTAGCATTCTTCTCGCCAATGTCCAGTCTATTGACAACAAGGTTGATGAAATCCGAGCAAGGGTAGCATTCCAGAGGGACATCAGCGACTGTAACGTTCTTTGCTTCACGGAAACATGGCTCACTGGAGAGACGCTATCGGAATCGGTGCAGCCAGCGGGTTTCTCCACGCATCGCACCGACAGAAACAAACATCTTTCTGGTAAGAAGAGGGGTGGGGGCGTATGCTTCATGGTTAACGTGACGTGGTGTGATCATAACAACATACAGGTACTCAAGTCCTTCTGTTCACCTGATTTAGAATTCCTCACAATCAAATGTCGACAGCATTATCTTCCAAGGGAATTCTATTCGATTATAATCACAGCTGTATATATTCCCCCCCAAGCAGACACATCGGCTCTGAACAAACTTTATTTGACTCTTTGCAAACTGGAATCCATTTATCTGGAGGCTGAACTCATTTTAGCTGGGTTGACTGTGCCTTTAAACAGCTTGGAAAATTCCAGAAAATGATGTCAAGGCTTTAGAAGATTCTGATAGGCTAATCATCTGTACGCAAGTATAAACACCATGGGAACACACAGCCATTATACCTCTCAGGAAGGAGACGCGTTCTGTCTCCTAGACATTAACGTACTTTGGTGTGAAAAGTGCAGATCAATCCAAGAACAACAGGAAAGGACCTTGTGAAGATGCTGGAGGAAACCGGTACAAAAGTATCTTTATCCACAGTAAAAAGAGTCCTATATCGACATAACCTGAAAGGCCGCTCAGCAAGGAAGAAGCCACTGCTTCAAAACCGCCATAAAAAAGCCACGGTTTGCAACTGCACATGGGGACAAAGATCATACTTTTTGGAGAAATGAGCTCTGGTCTGATGAAACAAAAATGGAACTGTTTGGCCATAATGACCATCATTATTTTTGGAGGAATAATGGGGAGGCTTGCAAGCCAAAGAACACCATCCCAACAGTGAAGCATGGGAGTGGCAGCCTCATATTGTGGGTGTGCTTTGTTGCAGGAGGGACTGGTGCACTTCACAAAATAGATGGCATCATGAGGCAGGAAAATTATGTGGATATGTTAAAGAAAAATCTCAAGACATCAGAAGATAAAGCTTGGTCGCAAATGGGTCTTCCAAATGAACAATGACCCCAAGCATACTTCCAAAGTTGTGGCCACATGGCTTAAGGACAACAAAGTCAAGGTATTGGAGTGGCCATCACAAAGCACTGACCTCAATCCTACAGAAAATGTGTGGGCAGAAAAAGCGTGTGCGAGCAAGGAGCCCTACAAACCTGACTCAGTTACACCAGCTCTGTCAGGATGAAGGGGCCAAAAATCCCCCAACTTATTGTGGGAAGCTTATGGAAGGCTACCCAAAACGTTTGACCCAAGTTCAACAATTTAAAGGCAATGCTACCAAATACTAATTGAGTGTATGTAAACTTCTGACCGACTGGGAATGTGATGAAAGAAATAAAAGCTGAAATAAATCATTCTCGCTACTATTATTCTGACATTTCACATTCTTAAAATAAAGTGGTGATCCTAACTGAGTAAAGTGTTTGTCATCAGGCTTGGCTAGCAAAAAACATTCTCACTTCTCATTACTAGTTAACATAGCCACAAAGTCATGATTATTGCTAAACCCTGCCCATTTCCACAAATATTATTATTAAAATTGAACTTTAAACCTAACCCTAATCTCTTTATTACCAAGACGTTGGGCTAATACAACAGCCAAGATGTCAGGCTGGTGCGACGGCCAAGACGTCGAACCGATAAGACAGAGATGCACCAGACACGTTAGGGGAAGGTGTTGTGGGAGATGATTGATGGGTAGATTAAACCAGTGAGTAATGATTCACCCTGCACTCTGTATTGGCTAACGAAGGCCAAGTTTGATGCGTTGGTCCACCAGACCTTCTGCGCATTTGGGTCCTTGCTATTCTGGATCCTTAGGACCCCATTGAAATTGAAATGTAAAACGGTTTAAAATAAGGGTCAAAGTTAGGATTAGGTAAGGGTTATGGTTATGGTTATGGTTATGGTTAAGGTTCGGGTTGGGGTTAGGGTAGAGGTTCATGTTAGGGTTGGGGTTTAGGGAAGGGATGTCATAAGGAACCTGAGTAGCATTAACCAAACTAAATTAGGTGTAATCTGACTAATTACTTCACTTTAGATCGTGCCATCCTTCAGCACAATTTGCCACCCTTTATAAAGCACATGTTTATATCATATTTGACATAGTGGGTACGTCACATTTGACATTGGTGATTATGTCACAAAGATATGCCACATTAAAGAACCCTTTAAAAAGCATGATATAAAAATGGTTAAAGATTAAAGATGCTTTGTAACACATTTTATGTAGTGTTAAAGATGCTTTGTAACACACTTATGTGGTTCTTATGAAGGCATTATGAAGGCTTTATAAGCTGAACGTCATTTAAAGAGGGACACAAAATGCTATAGTATGCACTACATGGTCGAGGATTCTCCACTATACTACAAAATGTTATAGCAAGCACTACACAATCGAGGAATAATACAGACTGACCAGGCATTTTGCAAGGTTAAAATGTGTATTGCTGTGTGTGCAGCCCAGATGCTTAGTAGTGGGGTGCATATCTCACCTGTGCCCAACAAAGCCCTTCTCTTTAAAAATAGCCTTGAAAGACTGGAGGATGATAGGGACTCAGGGCACCAGTTATAACCCTAAAGAGACAACCAGGAAAGGCTGAGGGAGATAAAACCACATGTATCTGGGGGGAATCAAACCCACAATCTCTTTAAATTTTCACCAATCAAATCTAGAAGTGTTATCCATTGCGCCACAGGGCCTGTGAGCAGAGAAGGCCAAATAGATGTCCTCCACTAGAGAGCAGATTGAGGGGGAGAGAACACTTGAATAGACAGCAGAAGGTAAACTCAATGCCTCGCCTCATGGCTTTCCAGGGTATCTCAGATTATACCTATCACTGGCATGAGAGAGGGTCTGACAAGATGGAAGAGAGCAACAGAACCACATTGTCAAGATTGGCATGGTCCAAATGACATTCTCTGGCCAGTCCCTGCCCTGCCAAGCCTTTCACAGACATAGGACAACACACGTGTACATGTACACACACACAAGCATGACATGCACGCACACACTCACTCACTCACTCACTCACTCACTCACTCACTCACTCACATGGCCTTTAATAAACCCTCTCAAGCAAACAAAGTGCCGCCTCCCACTGCCATGATGGCAGTAGACTGCTATTACACAGCCAGGGAATCCATTTACCAGTCAATCATGTATGGGATAAATGCACTCTGAGGCCCAGGTGTAAATTACACCTATTGTCTTTGAAGTGAGCCCGTGCTAGCTGTGAGCCGAGAGCAAAGTAATAGAGTTCACAAAGTTGTTTTTAGATGTGTGTGGCATAGTGAACATCAGTGACTGCCTTTGTGGACGTATGCAGCGCATTCAGAAAGTATTCAGACCCCTTGACTTTCTCCTTAATTTGTTATGTTACAGCCTTATTTTAAAATGAATTAAATGTTTTTATCCCTCATCAATCTACACACAATACCCCATAATGACAAAGCAAAAACAGGTTTTTAGAAATGTTTGCAAATGTATTAAAAATTAAAAACAGAAATCCCTTATTGACATAAGAATTCAGACCCTTCACTCAGTACTTTGTTGAAGCACCTTTGTTAGCGATTACAACCTTGAGTCTTCTTGGGTATGACGCTACAGGCTTGGCACACCTGTATTTTGGGAATTTCTCCCATTCTTCTCTGCAGATCCTCTCATGCTCTGTCAGGATTGGATGGGGAGTGTCGCTGCACAGCTATTTTCAGGTCTCTCCAGAGATGATCAATCGGGTTCAAGCCCGGGCTCTGGCTGGGTCACTCAAGGACATTCAGAGACTTGTCCCGAAGCCACTACAGTGTTGTCTTGGCTGTGTGCTTAGGGTCATTGTCCTTTAGAAGGTGAACCTTCACCCCAGTCTGAGGTCCTGAGTGTTCTGGAGCAGGTTTTCATCAAGGTTCTCTCTGTACTTTGCTCCGTTCATCTTTCCCTCAAACCTGACTAGTCTCCCAGTCCCTGCCGCTGAAAAACATCCCCACAGCATGATGCTACCACACAGCGCTACACCGTAAGGATGGTGTCAGGTTTCCTCCTGACGTGGCGCTTGGCATTCAGGCCAAAGAGTTCAATCATGGTTTCATCAGACCAAAGAATCTTGTTTCTCATGGTCTGAGAGTCTTTCGGTGCCTTTTGGCAAACTCCAAGCGTGCTGTCATGCCTTGTACTGTGAATTGGCTTCGGTCTGGCAACCTACCATAAAGGCCTAATTGGTGAAGTGTTGCGGGGATGGCTCTCCTTCTGGAAGGTTCTCCCATCTCCACAGAGGCACTCTGGAGCTCTGTATGATTGACCATCGGGTTCTTGGTCACCTCCCTGACCAAGGACCTTCTCCCCCGATTGCTCAGTTTTGCCGGGCGGCCAGCTCTATGAAGAGTTTTGGTGGTTCCAAACGTCTTCCATTTAAGAATGATGGAAGCCACTGTGTTCTTGGGGACCTTCAATGCTTCAGACATTTTTTGGTACCCTTCCCCAGATCTGTGCCTCGACACAATCCTGTCTCAGAGCTCTATGGACACTTTCTTCGATCGCATGGCTTGGTTTTTGTCTGACATGCACTGTCAACTATGGGTCCTTATATAGACAGGTGTGTTCCTTTCCAAATCATGTCCAATCAATTGAACTTACCACAGGTGGACTCCAAGGAAGTTGTCGAAACATTTCAAGGATGATCAATGGAAACAGGATGCACCTGAGATCAATTCCGAGTCTCATAGCATAGGGTCTGAATACTTATGTAAATAAGGTATCTTATTTTTAATACATTTGCAAACATTTCTAAATCCTGTTTTTGCTTTGTCATTGTGTGGTATTGTGTGTAGATTGATGAAGAACATGTTTTATTTAATCAATTTTAGAATAAGGCTTTAACGTAACAACATTTGGAAAAATATGAATATTGAATAATTTCCGAATGCAGTGTATGTGGGACTGGCTGTGTTGCCAGTATGCTTGTGTGCTCTCTTATCCATATGGGAGAAGATATCCATAAGTCATTACCACGTTGGCCCTGCCGCCTATGTCAATAAACCTTTCGGTTCTGGCCCATATGATTGTTTTGCGAAATCATATGGGTGGAGAGTGGATCATCATCTGTGTCCGGGTTTTTCGGATTCATTTAATTTCTCAATGAACACAAGTTCATCTTCTTTTGAGTGATAGTAGAAAGAGGAACTTAATTGAGATACAAATGTCTTTTCTCATACAATATGGATGAAGGAAAATTGGGCAGGGGAAGCTCCAGATGCTTTCAAACCTACAGATTTGGGATATTTTCTTCCTGATCAGAGACAAACCGAATTGTGACATCACCAAGGAGAATTGATCACAGTGCACAATCAGCAACAAGGCGGTATTGCCACGGGTGCACTTCACGTAAATAAGTTCTGCTTAAATGTTCTGTTATCATCACCAAATTTGCTTTGTTTGGAGAAAAAACTCAATGACGTCTGCACAAAAACCTCTCTCAACATGGAGCTAAATGGATGCCCCCGTTTTTCCCTTTCGGTTAGCGAATAATAAATAGGCTGAATAAGCTGCGAAACCTCATTAATATCACTGAAGGTGCATTTCAGCGCTTAAGAGCCCCACGAGGCTGCTCCTATTCATTTAGGATATTAATACAGGAGGCAGATCGGCCCTGTTTCTCAGACCGTTGCAAATGTTGCAATCTGTCCACAGCAGCAGCTATTTTCCGTTGTGTTTGTGTGATCATGACGTTGGCTCTGGCTAATTTTATAAAGGACCACGTTTCCCAACCTCTAATTGTTCATAAACAATTTTAACAGTCTTGAACTCTATTCTGACCTTAAATAGATTGTGGAAGCCCAACAAGTACAACCTCCCCCCCTCCCCACCTGCCTTCCCACACCACACCTCTGATCCCATATTTGGAGGGAGTAGGGGCTTCTGTGATAGGATTGTCAATCTTGCTCAGCATGCTGGAGGGCCGCCCCTATGCACAGTCTGCAACACAACCGCAGACTGCTGACATTTTAAGAAGCAGCCTTTCTGCCCTCACTATATCCCTCAGTTTGATGTGTCCTGTAGGTAGCTAAGCAGGCTCGGGCCTGGTCGGGAGCTGGATGGAGGACAATCTGGAAAGTGAAAATGGGCCTAGAACGCCAGTAGGGGGCACTACATACTCTGGCTTAAAGTGATTTCAAAGCCCTGAAGGCAGTGGCTGGGACACTGTACTGTTCTGTATATGCACTGTATGTTAATGTGTTGTTGCTTTTGTTGATCTGGTGGGTGGATGACAGTTGGGTAGATTTGGCTTTGTTAATGTACGAGAGAACACAGTAAGCACAGTAAGCACAATTATGGTGGAGAAACGTATTTTCCAAATGTTGACATCACGTGCATTTTCGGTGCTTATTAAACGTTAGAAGACTTCTATTCCGGATGTTGAAAAAACATCTTATATTGATGTCAAAAATACGTATTATCCGGATTTCCAGATTTCTGGATGTTAAACATACAGTACCAGTCTAAAGTTTGGACACCTACTCATTCCATGGTTCTTCTTTATTTTTTACTATTTTCTACATTGTAGAATAATAGTGAAGACATCAAAACTATGAAATAACACAAATGGAATAAGGGAGTAATCAACAAAAAATGTATATATTTAAGATTCTTCAAAGTAGCCACCCTTTGCCAAAATTACAGCTTTGCACACGCTTGGCATTCTCTCAACCAGCTTCATGTGGTAGTCAAATCAAATAAAATCAAATAAAATCAAATCAAGTCACCTGGAATGTATTTCAATTAACAGGTGTGCCTTGTTAAAAGTTCAAACTATTTCTCAATGTGTTTGAGCCAATCAGTTGTGTTGTGACAAGGTAGGGGTGTTATATAGAAGATATCCCTATTTGGTAAAAGACCAAGTCCATATTATGGCAAAAACAGCTCAAATAAGTAAAGAGAAAGGACAGTCCATCCTTACACGGAACCGAAACCGGCTGTGCGTGTGCGCCATCGTGCACCATCATGCTTAAATGTATGTTGTCCCCCAAATCAAACGCGATCACGACACACAGGTTAAAATATCAAAACAAACTCTGAACCAATTATATTAATTTGGGGACAGGTTGAAAAGCATTAAACATTTATGGCAATTTAGCCAGCTAGCTTGCACTTGCTATCTAATTTGTCCTATTTAGCTAGCTTGCTGTTGCTAGCTAATTTGTCCTGTGATATAAACATTGAGTTATTTTACTTGAAATGCAGAAGGTCCTCTACTCCACCAATTAATCCACACATAAAAAGGTCAACTGAATCGTTTCTAGTCATCTCTCATCCTTCCAGGCTTTTTCTTCTCTTGTCTTTATATTCCGATTGGCAACTTTCATAAATTAGGTGCATTACCGCCACTGACCTCGTTCGTCTTCAGTCACCCACGTGGGTATAACCAATGAGGAGATGGCACATGGGTACTTGCTTCTCTAAACCATTGAGGAGACGGGAGAGGCAGGACTTACAGCGCAATCTGCATCAGAAATAGAACTGACTTCTATTTTAGCCCTTGACATCGCAGATGCTCGTTGGCGCGTGCGAGCAGGATGGGTGAAATAATTGAATACACCGCAAGCAGTGTAGTCAGCCTGTTACTTTAACCTTTTCACACGTACCAACAAACGGGTGTGACCATTTTACAGTGGTCCCTGCAGCGTACTCTCAAATGGGTTTAATTAGAAGGCTTATTTCCAACGTCCAGTTTCGATTGATTCAACAGTCAGCGTTTGAATTTGCCACACGTTTTTTTCACAGAAACATTTTGCACAAACACAGTCCTTACAAAGTTATGTCCTGAATGTGACAAGTTTATTGGATGCAATGTTCTGTCATTCACAAAAGTTGCAACAGCATACACAATCATCCAAACATGAAAATGTAAGCTACAATAGTCCTAGTGCTAATTGAGGGAATATTGACATAACACATGCGGTCATATTTAGAAAAACTCTCAGCTGACAGTAAACACAATATGAATTAGCTAATAGCAATTACTATCTATAATTCATCACATCATTGGTGAGCTCAACATTGATCGAAATAATTGAGTAAAACACTATCTAGAAATAGAAAGTAATCTGACGATAGGTAGTTTGTGTGTGCCGCAATGTTTGTTTTTCAGGTCAACCAACAACAATATGGGGGGACAAGATGAGTTTGGTCTGTTTGCAGTATGTATATTGAAGGGGGAGTGTCGTCTATGATCATTCGCTTCCCTTCATTCACTTCCGGAAGTTTAACTGAAAGTTGAGTGAATCACTCCTTCACCACATTGTGACATCTTTGGTCTGACAGACATTTATGTGACACCCAGAATGCATTGTATACTGTCAACAAACATGACGCAACACACATAGCTGGTAAATATCTTAGCATTGGCTCATTATAATGAGTACAACCTTCAAAAAAGTATTTTACACACAGAGGTGTCCATTACAAGCTATGCAATAATCGAAATGCATTATTTGTCACCGGTACTTCAAAATATGAATAAAACTGTAAGTACATTATGCTCCATACATACATACATACATACATACATACATACATACATACATACATACAGTGGGGCAAAAAAGTATTTAGTCAGCCACCAATTGTGCAAGTTCTCCCACTTAAAAAGATGAGAGAGGCCTGTAATTTTCATCATAGGTACACTTCAACTATGACAGACAAAATTAGAAAAAAATCCAGAAAATCACATTGTAGGATTTTTAATGAATTTATTTGCAAATTATGATGGAAAATAAGTATTTGGTCACCTACAAACAAGCAAGATTTCTGGCTATCACAGACCTGTAACTTCCTCTTTCAGAGGCTCCTCTGTCCTCCACTCGTTACCTATATTAATGGCACCTGCTTGTACTTGTTATCAGTATAAAAGACACCTGTCCACAACCTCAAACAGTCACACTCCAAACTCCACTATGGCCAAGAGCAAAGAGCTGTCAAAGGACTTGCGCAATTGGTGGCTGACTAAATACTAAATACTTTTTTTGCCCCACTGTACATACATACTTCATGCTACAGTAGAAACGACAACACAATATACAGAAAATAAGGCACTTACTTTGATAGGAACGCACACATTTCCAAAGTTATTTGTAAGGGGGGAAAACTATGGAGGTAATACGAGCGCCAGCCAGAAAAAAATTGGGAAGGGCTCTCCTCGAAGAGGGAAGTTTGTCCTGCTCAGTAAAGCCTCAAACATAAATTGTCCTCAACACTGAAATGGGCTCCTTCTATGTGAATTAATGAGGAGGTGGAACAACCCTCAATTCAAACTGTTGTTAGAAAATACTTGTTGGAATATAATTTGAAATTGACAAGTTGAAACATAGCCTATAAATAATTAGCAGGCAGCATGTGTTAACTGTCCTGTTGCGTAACAATCAAGTTTTGCAAAAGAGGGCATTCTGACATCACGTGCATAAAACAACTCATGCTGGGGTGACCTTTGGAGATATTTGGAACTCACATTTGAAAAGGTTATTAAGACATGAAGGTTAGTCAATCCGGAAAATTTCAAGAACTTTGAAAGTTTCTTAAAGTGCAGTCACAAAAACTATCAAGTGCTATGATGAACCTGGTCACTGATTATATTGCCACATTTCAGATGCTATACATCCTCAATTAAATTATCATTTTATTACCGTACACATTTTTCGCAACTGTAAATAGAAAGATAGAAATGCAACAACATTTTTATTAATGCACCCATCTATAACAGGCACTTACATCAGCTTTTTCAAAAGCTTTGAATCTGCCATGTATAAAAATTCTGACAGATGGAATAAATGAACAGACCACAAAAACATTCTGAGTAACAGAGATTTTTTGGGGGTGATATATTTTTGTTTATCTCCCTTATGTGAATGCACTGATTAAGTCACTGGTTAAAAGCGTCTGCTGAATAACCAAAATGTAAATGTAACAACAAACACTTGCAACGCATGCTGGGTATTATTTTAATGAGCTTTGCCTTCAAACAAGTAAACACTATAGTCAGGGTGTCCCAGATCCAATTCTGAACGAATCATAGACGTCTAGGCTATGTTTCACAAGTTTGAACATTACAGTACAGTACGGAACATTTTAGTACATTACAACACAATACAGAGTACAATACAATACGCTATGGCATGTTACGGTACAGGACAGTCAAGTTTTATTTCGTAGATTACAGTACAGTACGGTACAGTGGAGTTTTTCATTATAGTAGAGAAAAGTAAAGTATAGTAAAGTACAGCAGAGTACAGTACAGTATAGTTTAATTCAGTACAGTAGAGCAAACTACAGTATAGTTTAATTCAGTGGAGTACAGTAAATTACAGTCGAATTTAATTCAGAAGAGTACAGTTTAGTTCAGTGGACTAAAGCACATCAAACCATACAGTACACTATATTTGACTTTTCTTTACTTTACTCTAGTGTGCTCTACTGAATTGTCCTGTATTTTCTTTACTTTACTGTAATGTACTGTACTCTGCTGTGCTCTACTGTACTGTGCTGTACAAACATGTGAAACATAGATGTCTATAATTGGTTCGGATAAAGTCCCAGTCCGGGCCAAATCTGAACCAATTCTAGACGTCTATGTTTGATTTTACCACCCTGCATACCACTGCTGGCTTGCTTCTGAAGCTAAGCAGGGTTGGTTCTGGTCAGTTCCTGGATGGGAGACCAGATGCTGCTGGAAGTGGTGTTGGAGGGCAAGTAGGAGGCACTCTTTCCTCTGGTCTAAAAAATATAGGGGATACTGCCCTGTGTAGGGTGCTGTCTTTCGGATGGGATGTTAAACAGGTGTCCTGACTCTCTGAGGTTATTAAAGATCCCATGGCACTTATCGTAAGAGTAGGGGTGTTAACCCTGGTGTCCTGGCTAAATTCCCAATCTGGCCCTCAAACCATCATGGTCACCTAATAATCCCCAGTTTACAATTGGCTCATTAATCCCCCTCCTCTCCCCTGTAACTATTCCCCAGGTCGTTGCTGCAAATGAGAATGTGTTCTCAGTCAACTTACCTGGTAAAATAACGGATAAATAAAAAAATAAATAAAAAAATTTGATTTGAGATTTGTTCTGGACCGGACCAAAAGTGTACATCCGTGGACGTTGAAATAAAGGCCAGTCCGAACTGCACCAAAAAAAGCACCCCAAAAAGACAGAGGACCAAGAAAAGTCTTCCAGAAGACATTGCCTGACATCAAATGTTTAGTGGGAATGTGGTCATGTTTGTCCATTGAGTAAATGTTTATGTTTTTGGGTGTTCGGCATGTGAGCATACGTGTGTGTATTCTCAAAAGGACTAGTGTTTCCTGAATACAAAAGCAAATAACCCCCTCGCGACACATGCATGTACGTGTACACACACAGTCTCCTTGCTGGGAGTAATCTTGTGTATCCCGGTGTGTACTTCAAACAAACAGGAGCAGTGGTTCTGCACTAGCTCAACAGAGTACACAGCATAGATTGCCTTGGAATTCTGCCACCACCTAGCTCTGTGCACTTTAAATATAATGGCATTTCGCTTTACCCCCAACCAACAACCTACCAGACAGCACTGTCTACCCAGGAAGTCTCATGGGCCTTTTACATCAAGGCAGGACACAACAGTACTGGTGCCTTTATAGACTTCAATCAATTAGGGACAGATAGGGGAAGAGATGGCGAGACGGGTTATGGAGCAAATGGGCGTCTCACTTCCCCAGGCAATTGTTTGTTCCCGGTCCTCCTGGGTAAAAGAAACCTCTCATGACTCAAGAGCAGGAGAGGAATATTCATCAGAGAGAGGAAGGAAGACGGAGAAAGACAAGAAGAAAATGGGATGGCACACCTTGACACAGGGGACTTCAAACACTGCTTTCCTTCTCTGTCCTTTGTTCTTCTTCTCTATTTCTGGTCAAACACACTCACACACTAGGTAACACACCCACACACATTCTCACTCAAGTGCACAATGTTTAAACACATAGAGGCACGAGGACACACGCAAACACACACACATTATTCTTTCTCCAGGGGCCCTCCACAGAGCCGTGGCATTAATCAGATGGCGTGCTGGTGGCGGACAGAAGGGGAATCAATTTCCCTTCCTGCCGACCGCTCTCGCCCTCTCCCTCCCTCCCTCCCTCCCTCTTTCCCTCGCTCCCCCACCAGAGTATTTCAGCCTCGGTGTTCTGCAGCGCTTCCACCATGTCGTCTTATTCAACAAACTAGAGAAATGTGCTCTTCACCGATGAATCCCGGTTTCAATTGTACCGGGCAGATGGCAGACGTAGGGCGTTGTGTGGGCGAGTGGTTTGCTGATGTCAACGTTGTGAACACAGTGCCCCAGGGTGGCGGTGGGGTTATGGTATGGGCAGGCAAAAGCTACAGACTACGAACCCAATTGCGTTTTATCAATGGCCATTTGAATGGACAGAGATAGTGTGATGCGATCCTGAGGCCCATTGTCGTGCAATTCATCCGCCGCCATCTCCTCATGTTTCAGTATGATAATGGACAGCCCCATGTCGCAAGGATCTGTGCACAATTCCTGGAAGCTGAAAATGTCCCAGTTCTTCTATGGCCTGCATACTTACCAGGCATGTCACCCATTCAACATGTTTGGGATACTCTGAATCAATGAGTATGACATCGTGTTCCAGTTCCCGGCAATATCCAGCAACTTCACACAGCCATTGAAGAGGAGTGGGACAACATTCAACAGCCTGATCAACTCTATGAGAAGGAAATGTGTCGCGCTGCATGAAGCAAACGGTGGTCACACCAGATACTGACTGGGTTTCTGATCCACGCCCCTAACTTTTTTTTTTAAGGTATCTGTGACCAAGGGGAGGATATCTGTATTCCCAGTCATGTGAAATCCATAGATTAGGGCCTAATTCCTTATTTCAATTGACTGATTTCCTTATATGAACTGTAACTCAGTAACATCTTTGAAATTGTTGCATGTTACATTTATATATTTGTTCAGTAGAGTTGCAAGCAACAGCCAATCGAAACTAGTGCTTTTGTCACATGATCCATTTGAAGTTTTGGAACTCCGGTCCAGTTATCATGTTAACAACCCAGCTGTCAGTAATGCGGGAAATGTGATCTAGGGGTGATCTTGGAGTCGACTCCTGTCCACACACACCTACACACAACCTCATTATTGCAAAGTCCTACTAGGAAGACAAATTGTGAATTCTAGAGAGGATTGGCATGGGCATGATGCTGCCCTTTTGCTTATCAACTTATAACATTCCTATGCTTTGGTTTTTGCCTTAACACTACACAGCTTATTTAAATTATCAAAGCTTGATGATTAGTTGATTATTTGAATCAGCTGTGTATTGCTATGGCAAAAAAAACTAAACGTGCACCTCGTGTGGTCCCGAGTTCTGGAAACCCTGAACTGGAACATTTCATTCATATTTCTGCTGTGCGCAGCCTTGACAGATCCAATGGGATGATGCGGTGCGCTCTATGCCGATAAGCCTTCTTTGGCGTGTTATATAGCCCTATTCGGATGGGACTAGTATTACTAAAGACGTCGGTTATGTAATTCTTATCCAAGCATGTGTGTAATTCCGGAAGACAATTCGCACAAGATTAGTTTTTTTCTAAACGCCCCCAGTAATTATTTGTATTTATGATGTAAGCCTGAAGTGGAGGATTTTGTTCTAGGCTTGAAGATATTTCAATATTTAGATGATGATAGGCTACACACAACTTGTGCTTGGCCAAATGTATAGGTGTCCCCATAATTGAATTATCATATTAATAAAAATCATTATTCGCTGATTTGAGCTGCTGGACAGTATTTCCATCATGGTTAGATTAAGACCGTGGAGCCAGCATGAGATATATGGTTTGGGAAAAAACGTGCCTCAATCCACAGATTTCCATCCACATTCACTCTCCTCGCTGACTCTCCTCGATGAACTTTTGCCTTTTTCAAAAAAAGGTGAGAAAGGACAGAGGAGGTGGAGGTGAAGGCTGCAGGTGAGTAAAACTAAATGATAGAAAGCCTTTGTGTACTCGGAAGTAGCCTATAGCAACTAGCCTACTCAGTCTCCTCCATCGCAAAAATACTGAATCTTAGGAGTCGAGGAGTTGAATGCTAGCGGAATCAAAGCTTGACACCAAGAAATCGGAGTCAATGGGCAAGGAGTTGAGGAATTGATTTTTTAGAGTTGACTGTCCACCACTACCGTGATCAAGGTGGACAGAAAAAACATTATCCAAATGGGAGCTGTATAAATAAATAATGGCATTAGGGCTAGTAAAGGTTTACGTATATCAGGGATTGGCACACGGTTTTGAAGGCCCTCGGATCTACATTTGGTTGTCTATCAGCAGTTTTTTCTTGTTATTTATTGAATATTGTCCTTTCCAGAAGATGAGGAAAAAGGAGACCTTTCCAGCTACGTGGTCAAACTGATATCATAGGAACATGACGTGGCTATATCACCAGAAGATCTGGAACGATGTCATAGGATTGGGGTGAAACAGAAAAATGCTAAATATCCACGTGTAACAGTATTGCTTCCGTCCATCTCCTCGCCCTTACCTGCGTTAGAACCAGGGACCCTCTGCACACATCAACAACTGACACCCACGAAGCATCGTTAGCTATCCCTTCACAAAAGCCATGACCCTTGCAGAGCAAGGGAAACAACTACTTTAAGGTCTCAGAGCAAGTGATGTCACCAATTGAAAGGCTATTAGTAACTAACTAGCCATTTCACACCGTTTACGCACACATGGTAATCTTCAAACTGTGAAACTATCAGACCAAAATAAACATTCTGGGGACACAGGGAGAAAAGGAGATCAAAATCCATGGCCGGTCCATTTGGTTCATCCAGGACCTGTCTGCTAAGCTGAGAGCGAGACACAAGTATTACCAAACAGTCCCTGGAGGAAAAGGGGATAACGTCTCAGCTCCGCTTCCCAGCAGTGTGGGTATGAAAAGGAATGCAAAGGATGGAATTCACAAGTGCCAATGCAGCCCTAATGAAGCTACAAGAAACCTTCTCAATGGAGAAGAATGATGAGTGCATTAGGCTACATACAGTGATGCCCAAGACCAGTTTATCATAAATTGAGACAATATCCTTTCCCTCTCCCCCACTACAATATGTACTCTTCTTTCTTCAAATAACTGTTCTTCTTTATGAAGTAACAATAGAAGTAGCCGATGCCAATGGGCTACATGCACACTATAAAGACAATGTAAACGGGGAAATATAGCATGATATAGCATGTATACTATGTCAATACAATGTCTATGTGTGCGTGTGTGAGTGTGCAGGTGTGTATGTGTGTTTGTGTATATGAATATGAGTGTGAGGGAAGAGTGAGGGATGCTGAATACGAAAATGTGTTGGTGGGTGGGAGAGTAGGTGTGTGGGTGCATAGGGTATGTGGGGTGTAAGTGTGTCTGCAAGGTAGGGAGGGTGGTAAATATATAGGAGGTTGGGACAAGCTTGGCTTGGGTGAGTGAAAGGCTCTGCATTGTCAATCCGACGTCTGCAGTGGCCATACATTTTTTACTTGCGATGCGGTAGCCACAGAAGTCAGAGCAAACATGCTTTTTTTGCGCTTCGCAAATCAAAGCTGTCGTGAAGGAAGTTGTCAACCAATAATGTCAATGCCGGAGCTATAAGTAGCCCTCTGCATTGTTACAACATTTGAGAGGTACACATCGATGCAGTATGGAGCTTGATTTGGCCTCTGCATGCCTCATGACGTGTCACATCCTCCATACAATTGCGTCACACCCTCCATTTGATGCCTAAGATCACATTTTTCGGATCGAGCATAAATTGGCTTTACGGGTGGGCAAGGATGGGAGGTAGGGACAATTTTAGCTTGGGTGGGCAAGCATAGGGAGTTGGGACAAGCTTGGCTTGGGTAGGTCAAAGGGGGGGAACAGAGAG
Organism: Oncorhynchus keta; assembly: GCF_023373465.1. Lineage (NCBI taxonomy): Eukaryota > Metazoa > Chordata > Actinopteri > Salmoniformes > Salmonidae > Oncorhynchus > Oncorhynchus keta. The sequence continues at coordinate 12,473,433 of NC_068437.1, read as the reverse complement.
GGGAAGGTGGAGAGGGATGGAGTTGCCTTGGGACAGAGAGAAGAAAGGATTTAACTATACTACAAAGTCATTTTATTGATTTTTGTGACTTGCAAACCTGCTGTAAAAAGAATGAGGTTTGGACAGATTAGTCATTATTATTGCCAAGTCATTATTATTCCTTGTTTGTTATCATAGCTAAGATTCAATTGTGGTTATTGGTCAGAGTGGAGAGGGGCTCTATCCGAGGGATTGGGATGGGTTGACAGGTGGGGCATCAGACACCCCCTGCCCATTGACTCAGTACCGGTACCCCTGTACATAACCTCATTATTGTTATTATATTGTGTAACTTTACTTTAGTTTATTTAGTAAATATTTTCTTAACTATTTTCTTATAACTGCATTGTAAGCCGTTCACGGTAAAACAAACCTGTTGTATTCAGCACTGTGACAAATGTATTTTATTTACGTGAAGTGTGTGTTCGGCCTGCACTCATCTCACTTCAGTCTCTCCGTGGACCCACTCTCCCCAAGTAGACCTCCACCAGCCACTGTATTTTCATTTAATTTACAAGTTAATACATACTGAACACAATACATAAGTGGCAGTCTTTCTCCAATGTATCTACAAGGACATAATCCACAAACCTTTGGTATATTAGGAGAGGAGTTGGAGCTTAAACCCTCTACTGGATCAGTGTACCGAAATCAGGACAGTTGCTGCTCAATTGGACTAGAATGGCATTGTAAACAAAAGCCAACTTTCCAGAACACAGACATGTTTTATATGGTCAGAAAGCTTACATCGTTAATCTAACTGCATTGTCCAATTTACAGTAGCTATTACAGTGAAAAAATACCAAGCTATTGTTTGAGGATAGCAAACAACGACAAAACAATTTTATTAAGGCAACTAGTTTTATACATTCCCCGCTGATGGTATATAATATACTTACATTCAGTAATATTGCTCTGATTTGTCATCCTTAGGGTCCCAGTGATAAAATGTTTGATAAAATATAAATATATTTATATCCTAACATGATCCATACAGCTTTTCACATGGATTCCGACTCTTTCAACTTGCAACAAAACAATCCATTAAATCTTATTGAACACTTTGAACATTGACCACTACCCAGAGACATAATAGGTCAGAAGCAGAAGCATAGTATATAAAGGAGTGAATGAGATGTTGCTTTTTTTATATCAGAGGTTAATGGTTCTCTGTAGAAGACAGATGGCTTTGGAATGTGTTGGGTGGATGGGAGGAAGTCAGAAGATTGCTATAGGGTGAAGAAGATGGACATCTGTGGATTAGGCGAAGGAGGGGTTGAGGTCAGGTCAGATCCCCTGAAGGGAGAAATTACGGTTTATTATCCTATTACCCTCTTCCTGTCAAACCATAAAATCTATAAGGATTGGCGAGAAGGAGTGGCTAAAGTGGAGTATATATACTTGTTGTGGAGGAAACATGTTTTTGACAGAATTACAGCTGTATCGACCCTTTGGGAAGAACTAAACTTGGTTAAACTTCTCTAGTGTCCGTGAGTTATTTACTCTGAAAAATTAGAACCTAACAATCTAAACGGCTAAACTTTGTTTCACCCAGTCAAGTCACCCAGTCAATCCTCAGACACTCTAGAAGGCAACCAAACTTTTCTTCATCATTCTACATGACGTATTGGCTATATAAAACCTCTTTTAGCCCAAGAAGGACATACATCATTATGCACCAATGAGACTGGCGGTGTTCACTTGATTGACAGTTTCTTGGTCCAATGACCACCTATCGTTTTGAAACATATCTAGCAAGTAGCTAGATAAACAATGAGCATGAGTATGTAATGGCCCTTTGGAGGTGTATCGACCATTTTCCTATGGCTGCGCGCAACGCGTTTCATTCTGCATTGAAAATCAACAGGGCACAGGGGAGAGCTGGCTTTCTTCTAGAAACATTTCTCAAAACTTAAGAAGTACAACATGGCTACTGTGTGGACTATAAACACTAAATCAAACTTAAAGTATACACATTTGGATGAGATTATTGCAGAAATTGACTGGGAGAGGGACACAAGGATTTCTGCTTGCGTGAAAGATTGGAGGGAGAATGTAACATTATTTTTAGATCAGTATGTAAAATATGGTCTTGCTTCTCGTGCTAATCCAGTTGTTTAAATTGTTGCATATTCATTTAAGATATTTGTCTTTGATTTCTATATATGTATATATAATATATACATATATAGAAGTCTTATTGCCTATTGATCCACATATTTCATTATAGTGATTGTGTTCCACAAACTCTATATATACAGTGCCATGCGAAAGTATTCGGCCCCCTTGAACTTTGCGACCTTTTGCCACATTTCAGGCTTCAAACATAAAGATATAAAACTGTATTTTTTTGTGAAGAATCAACAACAAGTGGGACACAATCATGAAGTGGAACGACTTTTATTGGATATTTCAAACTTTAACAAATTTACTTTTAATCTGTCTGTCAGTATATTTCAAGACATGGAATATGAGGGTACAGTGAGATATCTGATGGATTGCAATATACTTTACTTGCCAATCATCTTGAAAAAATGTATACTTAACTGGAAATCAACCAATCCTTGTTAACTCAATGCAAAGGTCAAATGCGTTATTATCTAAATTTTGAAAGTGCATGGATGGCGGAAATGAACAAAAAGGTAGAGTTTGAGGCCATGTGGCGGAGAGTAATGCGGCGTTGGAGATTGGGGTGTGAGCAGGTGGGTTTGAGCAGGGGTGATGTTGTGGATGTAGATCAAATTTTACAATAAAAAAAGTATTACGAGTCGAATTACAGGTTTTCAGGTACAAAAACTATAGTTATGCTGATGGACTAGATTCTCTCTACCTCTCCTTCTACCTTTCCCTCTCCTTCCACTTAAATTCTATATTTGCATTTTGTCCTGCTGCAATGTTTCCCAAGGCAAGAGGTTGATAACAATGAATGATGTACATACAGTTCAAGTCAAAAGGTTACATACACTTATGTTGGATTAAAACAGTTTTTTCAACCACTCCACAAATTTCTTGTTAATAAACTATAGTTTTGGCAAGTTGGTTAGGACAACTACGTTGTGCATGACACAAGTCATTTTTCCAACAATTGCTTACAGACAGATTATTTCACTAATAATTCACTGTATCACAATTCCAGTGGGTCAGAAGATTACATGCACTAAATTGACTGTGTCTTTAAACAGCTTGGAAAATTCCTGAAAATTATGCCATGGCTTTAGAGGCTTCTGATAGGCTAATTGACATCATTTGAGTCAATTGGAGGTGTTCCTGTGGATTTATTTCAAGGCCTACCTTCAAACTCAGTGCATCTTTGCTTGACACCATCCCAACCCGTGAAGTACGGGGGTGGCAGCATCATGTTGTGGGGGTGCTTTGCTGCAGGAGGGACTGGTGCACTTTACAAAATAGATGGCATCATGAAGAAGTAAAATTATGTGGATATATTGAAGAAACATCTCAAGACATCAGTCAGGAAGTTAAAGCTTGGTCGCAAATGGGTCTTCCAAACGGACAATGACCCCAAGCATACTTCCATAGTTGTGGCAAAATGGCTAAGTACAACAAAGTCAAGGTCCTTGGAGTGGCCATCACAAAGCACTGACCTCAATACTATAGAAACATTTGTGGACAGAACTTAAAAAGCGTGTGTGAGCAAGGAAGCCTACAAACCTGATTCAGTTACACAAGCTCGGTCAGGAGGAATGAGCCAAAATTCACCCAACTTATTGTGGGAAGCTTGTGGAAGGCTACCCGAAACGTTTGACCTAAGTTCAACAATTTAAAGGCAATGCTACCAAATTCTAATTGAGTGTATGTAAACTTCTGACCCCTCATTCTTAAAATAACATGGGGATCGTAACTGACCTAAGACAGTGCATTTTTGCTGGATGAAATGTCAGGAATTGTGAAAATCTGAGTTTAAATGTATTTGGCTAAGGTTTTTGTAAAATTCCAACTTCAACTGTATGTCTATCTTTGTTTAATAAAGCTGAATTGTTGATTGACATGACTTGAATAGTCTCCGTTATTACCACAAACTTACTGCTATGGGACTTCAACCCATGAATAATAATTATCTGACTGCCAATCAGCTGTCCCCTGTGTCTTCCCCTCAGAAGTGCACATGATATTAGTTTTTTGGAGAGAGAGGTAGATGAAGTCTCAGTAACTGAAGAAAATTGTTTGAATAGTTAGAAAATATGATTGTCTAGGAATTATTCAGTACCAATATATACATTACAATAAGTTTTAGTTGTTAAGCTAGTCTGATTGCACTTGCTCTGAGGTACCTTACATCACTTCATCAGGGGTCTGAGGTAATTCACCTCAGAGAGAGTGTTCTCAATTAGCCAACTTACAGGGAACTTAGCGATTTGGGGGAAATGCTATTGAGGGGCCCTACTAATGCCAAATTGGACATTGGATGAGCCAAAATGGGTCACCTGGGGCATGTTTCATTTGAAACATCTAGGTATAGATTAGGCTCAAAGCATACTGTAAACTTTGTGGCCTGTCATATAGACTACATTGTTTCAAGATAGCAAGGGAGCAGCCCATAAGAGAAGCCACAGAACTGCTGTAGGATGATTCTGGTAAGGGTGTTTAATAATAATAATAATAATAATAATAAGTTGACATACACAAAGGTCATATTTTGTCAAAGTCATCCACCCATCATGCATAACAGAACGTAACCTTCTGTCATTGTTGTCCTTTCAGTGGTCTGTGAGGTGCCGACGATCCTCAACTACAAATTTGGAAAACATCCCGCCTTAAATAATTTATAAGTCATCTTTAAATGCTGTCCAGCATTATATTAGAAAGGGAACAACAAAAGACAAAATCAACAACACATTGTGTGAGGGTAAGGAAGGACATGGGTGGATTACAGGACACAGATTAAGCCTAGTCCTGGAGTAAGCGTTCTTGGTGTAGATGCTTGATTTTTGGTCTAAAACAAGGCCTAATCCCTTTGGAATCCACCCCTTAATGTATCAAAAATAAATCTGCATTGTTGGCCTCAAATAAAGCATAGTGAAATGTACATACAAATGCAATCTAGCTAGAAACATAAGAAAAGGAGCTTAAAACTATTAATTATGCTATTGTGTAATAATGCATACTGTAGTCATATTGGATAACTGCCATTCATATTCCATTCACCCAATTCAATGTAACATCGATATGTTTAGGCTACTACATGACACTTTTTTTTAACGACATTATACTTTTTTTTTACTACATGATCATTTTCCCTAAACCCATCATGAGGTGGCTTCAACCTAGCCTATGCATGAAAGTTTACAACGTAGGAGCACACAGGTCAAGAGAAACATTTGAGGTGACAGACAGTGACACATGGACAGACAGTGACACCTTCAATAATGCCTTGAACAGTCTTGCCTGCATCTAGCATTTAGCTGATCTAGGGTGTAATCATTCATCCAACAGTTGCAAACAAGAGTTTCTATTGGACAAATTCAGGTATGTTTATCCCATTTTAATTTATTTTGCTTCTGTTTAAAAAAACAATCAACAGAATCGGCAGAATGAATACACCCCGGATCACACGTAAACACAGTTCATTTTCATAGCAGCCACGTTGTATTCTTTCTTGCATCTATGCGCTCTTATCCTCTCACCTTGCGCCTTCGCTTGTGAACTTCAATGCACAACACATCAGCTGTTTGTGACCAGGCGGAAAAAAACATGCCAAGCCATATCATAACCGCTACACACAGCCTACATCATTGTCACCATATTAGCTAAAATAACATCATAGTCAAAAAAGCTAATATCACTATCGCATTAGTACAATCATGTAGTACAGTATACAGTCAGTATAGAGAATGTCTGTCATTCGCTTATAGATAATTGTGCATCATCTATGTAGTGCTTATGAAGCCTTGCTATATAAATACGTTGTACTTCGTTTAAAGTGGGACCGAAACTTCTATGCTTGCACCAATCCAATGCTTTTGAATGCATGAGGGGGAGTGAATGAGTGCACGCAAACCACTGCCAACAGTTTGACATGGTCACACATGAAGTTGAACCAGGATTACAAAAAATAGCAGCCCACATCCTGCCATCAACACAAGAATGAAAATTGTTGGAGATGTAATAACGTTCACATAAATTTTATATTTTGGGACAGGAGTGTTTTATTCCAGTTTATAATGATTTGCTTGTTAAAATTATTCACTAGTGTAGTGGTTGGAAATATGCATTTCTTGAAAATAAAACATGGCTGACGGACCAAAAAATAAAAAAAAAAAAAATAAAAAACACTGATAGTCTAGATAACAGATAGATTATGCATTTTTGAGATTCCTCCTTTGACATTTTATTGATATAGGCTATACACTAAGCCTATCCTTAGTAAGTTGCTCTTGATAGATCACCTATTTAAAGAAGAAATTACAGGTCTGTGAGAGCCAGAAATCTTGCTTGTTTGTAGGTGACCAAATACTTATTTTCCACCATAATTTGCAAATAAATTCATTAAAAATCCTACAATGTGATATTCTGGAATTTATTTTCTCATTTTATCTGTCATATTTGAAGTGTACCTATGATGAAAATGACAGGCCTCTCTCATCTTTTAAGTGGGAGAACTTGCATAATTGGTGGCTTACTAAATACTTTTTTGCCCCACTGTATATATATATATATATATCCCTATTCTGAAAAGCCCCAGAGTCTGCAACACCATTTAACACCATTTAGCAAAGGGCACCACCAAGCAAGTGGCACCATGAAGACCAAGGAGCTATCCAAACAGATCAGGAACAAAGTTGTGGAGAAGTACCGGTACTTCTCCACAACTTAGAAAGAATAGGGCACCACAACAAACCTGCCAAGAGAGGGCTGCCCACCAAAACTCACAGACCAGGCAAGGAGGGCAACAAAGAGACCAAAGATAACCCTGAAGGAGCTGCAAAGCTCCACAGCGAAGATTAGGATATCTGTCCATAGGACCACTTTAAAATGTACACTCCACAGAGCTGGGATTTATGCAAGAGTGGCCAGAAAAAAGCAATTGCTTAAAGAAAGAAATAAGGAAACACGTTTGGTGTTCGCCAAAAGACATATGGACGAAGGTACTGTGGTCAGATGAGACTAAAATGTATATTTTTGACCATCAAGGGAAACGCTATGTCTGGCACAATCCCAACACCTCTCATTTCCCTGAGAACACATCCCCACAGTGCATGGTGGTGGCAGTATCATGCTGTGGGGATGTTTTTCATTCGCAGGGACTGGGAAACTGGTCAGAGTTGAAGAAATGATGGATGGCGCAAAAAATATGGAAATCCTTGAGGGAAAGCTGTTTTAGTCTTCCAGAGATTTGAGACTGGGACGGAGGTTCAACTTCCAGCAGGACAATCAGTATGTCCTTTTTGCCTACTTAGCAGTTATATCAACATTTAGCAACCAAGCTAGCAACATTAGCAAATCCGTTATCTATATTTCAGAGGTAAAAATGTGGATATTAAATGATGTGGTCTGTCACACAGTCAAATTTTACGAAATGTGTATATTTTAGATTTTTTTTTTTACTCTCAAAACTCTCAAACCTTAACTTACATATATTGCAATACAAATCAGTGGTCAAGACAACTACCCACACAGACAGTTGGGAAAAAGGGCTGCCTAAGTATGGTTCCCAATCAGAGACAACGATAGACAGCTGTCCCTGATTGAGAACCATACCCGGCCAAAACATAGAAACACAAAATCATAGAAGACACAACATAGAATGCCCACCCCAAATCACACCCTGACCAAACCAAATAGAGACTTTAAAAGGCTCTCTACGGTCAAGGCGTGACTGCATTGGTTTTTGCACAGGCTGTACACACTTCATCAGTCTCTCATTCACAATTTGACAAGCACTTGTCAATACCTGAAATTTTCCGGCGGAAACCCCTTTGTGTGGCCAAAATGCCCTCTAAAAAAATCCAATCCATTAGCAACCAGTGGCCGTCGTGCGCTTGGGCTGAATATAATAATTACAATTCTCTTCAACCGGCTGGGCACAACCGGAAGCACCTTTCACACACATGGCTCTCAGTCATGTGATAGGGTCTTCCTCACAGGCTACAAGTGAAGACAAACACATCAGGGACGCAACTGCACGTGTCCTTATCCAATTCAGAGGCGCATAGTGAAGATATTGGAAGAACTGTCTCCACATTTACTTTTTGTCAGGCAACAAGATGAGTAGGCCTAACAAACAGCAAAAGCACTAGCCTATGTCAATCTACTATACCCCATGGTACAAAAGTTGATCTATTCTATTCTGTGCGAGAAATAAATATTCCAAACATAGCGTGGGACAGTCGTGGGTTGCGATAGATCCCAAACTAATTCAACCACTTGCATCAAACGTTTTTTTTAAGTAATGAGGCTGATGTAACAGATCAGAACTATGAGTCTATTTCTTCAAAACTATCTTTCCCAAATTTGAAACTCACGTGCTACATATGTATGCCAGTTAGGCTCTACACCCGATGTAAAGCTGATTAATGTGCTTAATTTTAAGAAGTTATTTGGCCACCTTTGTTGTGATAGAAATGTTGGGCTATATGCTTAGATTTTTAATACATTCGAAAACTGCATGATGTGACTCTAATGATGATTTCTTTTTAAGTCAGATGAAAGGCACGAGCTCTGCTTTGTTTTTTTTGTGCAGGCTGTACACGGCTGTTCTTCAGTCTCTCATTCACAATTTGACAATCACTTGATAATGCCTTGAATTTCCCAGCAGCAAATATATAATATATAATATATAAGTGATAGGCTAACATTGTCACCCATCAGACTATTCTTGATTGAATCTCGTATTTACATATACTAAATAATATATGTGGGACATTTGTTTTGATTTAGAATGGACCATTATCATGCACCTGTCTCAAAACAGGGACAGAGGAAAAAAATACATGTCATATATGCACTTAAATCGCTAATGAAGAACGCTATTCTAGTGGTTAATTTCCATTCCATCCTATTGTAAAGAGAAACAATGTGCTTCGTATTAGGAAAGTTCAGAAATAAGTATAGTTGGCCTAGCCTATAGAAAGGTGATTGGATAATCTTCTTAGAGGCCATCACTCTGTTTTCTCACACAATTGCATGGCCTATAGAAATGTTGCTCAACATGAGCTCACGGGCTCTCGTGACGTGTTTGATTTGATTTTGGGTTACATTTGCATTGATTTCAGAGTGATTAGAGGGACAATAAAGTGCTGAGTGCAGCGTAACAGCGCTAGTCCCGACTCTACTCTACTTCACCTAGGTGGTTTAGGGATTTTAGCAGGGTTAGACAATGATGGTGTCCTGATTTGCATTGTGTGGGAGAGAGAGAACACTCTCTCAGTTTTCTGGACATGTTATTTACTGTGACATAGGTCTACCTTTACAATAAGCTACTCAAATTAATGTGTATTCTATATTTTACCTGACAAACTTCAGTGAGGCTGAATTGTTGTTGTCTGTTGACTCCTGAAACATAGACACAAAGCTGGAGTTATGGAATAGTCACAATGTCTGTCTATTTGGATCAATGTATAACCTAAATTCTATGAACTTGACAATGACATACAATGACATACTCAAGCATTCTCCGTGGAGAGGAAGGTGTCTGTCTGGCCATTGTTTTACTTTTGTGGCCATGCAGAGCAGAGGGGGGGCTGGGATGGGTAGCCTAAGATAAAATTGCATACAGGCAACTACAATATTCATTCTCACATTTGTTGGATAGAATGTTACTCTGCCCAAAACAGAAGTGCAAAATTGAGGGATGGACGAATATTACGAGCTACATACACCCAATATCTCTCTCGTTTTAACGTTTTGATATTTGCAGCATTTTGTACGGTATAATATTGGCCAGCAAAGGCACATTCCCTTTGACAGCTAGATGTATTACTGTAGAGACACAGTTTTGGAGACAGCTTTGCATTTAGTAACATAAAGGCAGTGCAGTAGCGTCCACATCACCAACAAACTAACATGATCCAAGCATGGGTCCTCAAAGTCCTCAAATCCTCAAAAAGTTTTACAGCTGCACCATCGAGAGCATCTTCCTGACGGGTTGCATCACTGCCTGGTATGGCAACTGCTCGGGCCTCCGACCGCAAGACACTAAATAGGGTAGTCCGTACGGCCAAGTACATCTCCGGGGCAAAGCTTCCATCTAGGACCTCTATACCAGGCGGTGTCAGAGGAAGTCCCTAAAAGCCACCCTAGTCATAGACTGTTCTCTCTGCTACCGCATAGCAAGCAGAACTGGAGCGCAAAGTCTAGGTCCAAGAGGCTTCTAAACAGCTTCTACCCCTAAGCCATAAGACTCTTGAAGAGCTAATAAAATGGCTACCCAGACTATTTGCACCCCCCACCACGCTGTTGCTACTCTCTGTTATCATCTATACATAACCACTGTAATAACCCTACCTGCATGTTCATAATTACCTCAACTACCTTAACACCGGTGCCCCTGCACATTGACACATTGACTCTATATAGCTCCGCTATTGTTATTTACTGCTGGTCTTTAATGATTTGTTTTTCTTATCTCTTACTTTTTGGGGGTATTTTCTTAAAACTGCATTGTTGGTTAAGGGCTTGTAAAGTTAGCATTTCACCTGTTGTATTCGGCGCATGTGACAAATACAATTTGATTTGATTTGAACTGCTTGTCATCCAACCGCAAGGCGCTACAGAGGGTAGTGCATGGCCGAGCTCCCTGCTATCCAGGGCCTCGATACCAGGCGGTATCAGAGGAAGGCTCTAAAAAATTGTCAAAGACTCCAGCCACCGTAGTCATAGACTGTTCTCTCAGGTACCAATGAACCAAGTCTGGAACCAACAGGACCCTAAACAACTTCCACCTCCAAGCCATAACACTACTTTAACCAAATAGCTACGTGGACTATTTGCACTGACCTTTTTTGCACCAGCTCTTTTGACTGATCACATACACTGCTGCTACTGCTTATTATCTATCCTGTTGCCTAGTCACTTTATCACTAACTATATGTACATATCTACCTCAGTTACCTTTTACCCCTGCACATCGACTCAGTACTGGTACATGTGTATATAGCCAAGTTATCGTTACTCATTGTGCATGTATTCCTTGTGTCATTATATTTCTATTATTTTTATATTTTTCTCTCTGCCTTTTTGGGAAGCCCATAAGTAAGCATTTCACTGTTAGTATGTTGTTTATGAAGCATGTGACATCACATTTGATTTGACTTAGGGAAGATATTGAAACATACAGTACATTATCTTTAGTTTAGTTAGACTTTGTTGCTAAACCTCTCAGCCTCACCACTGAGCTCCACATCACTGTCTGTCTCAGTTGCCTAATCTCTGTAAAGGAAAGTTATTATGAGAACTTAGTAGCCAATTTGTATTTCCCCTGCTGAGGTAGGCTCTGTTTAACATTAGCTTCTTATTTCATCCTAATAGCTGGCTAATTGATACTCGCCAGACCCCTTCAACTTTACTGTAATAGAGGTCTCTGCCAGCAGCTACCCACCTGACTGATATAAGCAACTATTTACCATTTGTTCACGTTGTTTTTTGTTTGTTTTGGAGATGTCTATAGACACGGCAGGAGTCAGGTTTAAAAATGTCCTTTTGTTCGGCATCCCAGAGTCGCCTTTTCACTGTTGACGTTGAGACTGGTGTTTTGTGGGTACTAATTTAATGAAGCTGCGAGTTGAGGACTTGTGATGCGTCTGCTTCTCAAACTAGACACTCTAATGTACTTGTCCTCTTGCTCAGTTTTGCACTGGGGCCTCCCACTCCTCTTTCTATTCTGGTTAGAGACAGTTTGCACTGTTCTGTGAAGGGAGGAGTACACAGCGTTGTATGAGATCTTCAGTTTCTTGGTAATTTCTCGCATGGAATAGCCTTCATTTCTCACAACAAGAATAGACGGATGAGTTTCAGAAGAAAGGTCTTTGTTTCTAGCCATTTTGAGCCTGCAATCGAACCCACAAATGCTGATGCTCCAGATACTCAACTAGTCAAAAGAAGGCCAGTTTTATTGCTTCGTTAGTCAGGACAACAGTTTTCAGCTGTGCTAACATAATTGCAAAAGGGTTTTAAATGAGCTTTTTAAAATGATAAACTTGGTTTAGCTAACACAACGTGCCATTCGAACACAGGTGGGATGATTGCTGAGAATGGGCCTCTGTACGCCTATGTAGATATTCCATTAAATATCATCCGTTTCCAGCTACAATAGTCCTTTACAACATTAACAATGCCTACTCTCTAATATTTCTGATCAATTTGATGTTATTTTAATGGACATAAATGTGTCTTTCTTTAATAAACAAGAATATTTCTAAGTGACCCCAAACTTTTGAACGGTAGTGTATATTTTTGGGGGTTGAAATGATGTGGAAACAACGTTGATTCAAGCAGTTTTTTGCCCAGTGGTTGGTGGCTTACTCATAAAAGAGTCAAACACACTGTCTTCAGAGTTCCTCCTTCGGGCTCATGCTTACTCTCTATCACTTCAGCTCTCATTACAGAGAAGTTTCAGTGGGGCTCCCACTGTATCCAACTTGACATGACTTACCAGGGGCCTTTGGGTTACTCTAAGCTCATTCAGGAAGTAGGTCTGCCTTCAAATTAGGATGAGCATGTCGCTTATTAGTACATCATGATCTCAGGAAGAAGAGGAAACAAGGGAGGACCTTGTCGCGGATAAGGAACTCATTGTGCCCTGATCTTCATTGTTCAGTGTGACCTTCCATTCCCAGGTTTCTTTGCGGCTGATGTGGAGGCGAAGGCCTCGACCTCTTACGACACCAGAAGCAGAGTGAGAAGAGATTGAGGAAAAGGGGATTAAGTAAATCTTCGGGACACAATGTCGTTAGGACTGTTCACTGGGGCCTGCCACTCTGGACTTTAGAACAGACCTTAGGGTAAAGTTACATTAGAGAATAGAGCGATTGAATGAGCCAGTTGAAAGCTTCGGATGATTAGGTGGCCATGGTAGTGTGAGCCGCCAAGTTTAGGGTCTTATCAAAATGGAAGCTAATTATCTCATTTGACGAACAGCAGAACCACCTTTTTGACACGCACACGTCAAGCCTATGACACTTAGGAGTCTGGAGATTAATTAGCGAGAAGGAAATAACAACAGTACGCTTCACTTACACTCCTTGACAGCGAGGAACACAAACACCATTTCTTTTTCTCTTTTTTGCCATCCCTCTTTTCCCAACAGATGTAATTGTTCTGTGTTGTGCCGCACTCAAGTGTGCTGTGATCAAAACTGTGGAAGGAAGGAGGAGGCTGACAAGGATTACAATGCCAGCTGAGGAGAAAGGGAGATAATTAAAATGCAAACTATGCGTTTCCACGGCAATGAATGCTTTCATGAGTGCCTGATGCCTCGGAGGCTGTTAGGTAAGGGGTGGGGGATGTTGGGATACTAGGCTAGGTTAAGTCAGGCTGCAGCTTCAAAGAATTACATTGAGCCCTTCATCTGCCCAAGGTCTTTTTCCTGTCCACCAAGGAAGTATTTCCTGTTGGTTAGTGCAAGAGGCTAACGATGGGGTGGATGGTCTGCCTCAGAGATAAAGCATGGCCATCTGCCAGCAAAACCAGGGACACTGGCTGCCCTTTCCAAACACCTGTGTCGAATAATCAAAGTCGCCCAATCCCCGAGGCCAACAAGAGCGTGCAGCATTAAAATGCTTAAAAAGCATTTTAAAAGGCACTATAATGAGAGTCTGTTCAATCTACAGCGGGGTTCAATTCCACAAAGCAGAATAATATGTTAGAGATATTTGAAAAAAGAAATGCCAGTACACTGTTATGCTATTAAAAGTACCCTTTTAGTCCCAAATTTGATTTGATATTTTTTTATGAGTGTGTACTTGGGTGCGTGGGCGTGCTTTCACCTAGCCATGTGTCAGCCTGGGTCAGAAATCCTACCCCAGAAAAAGATTAACACAGGCAATGAAAGTAGATCTACCACCAGCATCACACACCTCCCAATCATCATGTTGAATGAAGCCAACATTTACTTGTAGTTACTGGTGATACATATTAACTGGATAGTGCAATATGGGTGGTGGATAAAAAAAACGTACAAATGATAGCGGTTAAGAATATTAAGTAAATAAAATAACACAATCTAATCAACCTTTACATTGAAAAATATTCTTATGTTCCACTTGTTATTTATTTCACTGAATAAGAAAATGCAGTTGCTGCAGGATGGCATTCCCTTCAGAAATCTAAGAAAACCACTGTGCTGAATCAGCGAGAGATGGAAAAAGAAAACAATGAATCAGTAAGACTCAAAAGTGCACTTCAGCATGTCTGGACCAAATAATGACTGTCAAATCCCATGATGACAGTAGCCTTATTTGAAGGCGGCTAAAGTTGTTGCACCAAAGGTCTGTGAGAAGGAACTATACCTTACCATGAGCCTTTACCCACTGCTCTGTGACAAGGTTGGGGAGATTTTCATCTGTGATTTTGGTCCCTGTAAAAGATTGTGGTCAGGAGGGTGGCTTCACAACATGGCTCCAGTCCCCTGTCATGTCCTTATCTTCTCCTTAATTATGTGCCATGCAACTTGAATGGACACTTTTAACGTTATTAGTCCTCTACCTTGGTAGATTTCTCAACTTGTCCTGGGGAACCCCAATGCTTGCAGATTCTTGTTCCAACCACTTTGTTAGACGCCTGTATATTTAGGGATTCACCTCTTAATCATTGTACATTTGTTCATTGACAAACAGTCGGGATATAAGATCCTCTGAACCTAGTGGAAGTTGGAACAAAGACCTACTTTACACACAGAAATTCCCAAGCACTGAATTTTAAGAGCATCTGCTTCCTAATATGGAAAATATATTAAATTAAGTGACTGACCACATACTGAGGCCGCAGAAAGTGAAATATGCCACAATTGCTACAATGTAGAAAAATAGTTTTAAAAAATAAAGAAAAACCCTTGAATGAGTCGGTGTGTCCAAACTTTTGACTGGTACTGTATTTTTTATTTTTCCCAATTGAATTCCATTTTTGTTACATGTCATTTTTTGGTGCAACCGTAATGCATACTAAGCATCATCAAATTGTCCATATGAAGGGCCTGAGACCACGAGGGGTTAATGTTTTTCGATGGGAGATCCAGTAGGCCTCCCTCTGTAGTAGTAGTGTCTCGATGTTACCTCCTCTCCTTGGTAGAATAACATGCTCAATGCCTCTTCCATAGGAGTTTTTCTTTAGAAAATAAGGGGTTGTTTCTGTTTGGTAAATGAGTGCTTCCTAAAATTGTTCCACATACAGGTTCACATAGTTGGGGGCAAAGGGGGAGCCCATGGCTAAACCCAGAATTTGAAGGAAGAAATCTGACTCAAAGATGAAGGACTTATTGGATAATACCAGTTCAGTTCGTTGCAGGATTGCAATCATTGGATGGAGCAAGGGTAGGGTCTCTCTTCTGAAGGCAGCGTTGCATCGCCTGCAAGCCTCCAGTGTGTGGAATGTTATTACACAAGAGATCCACATCAAGTGTCCAGCAGGGTGCCCTCTGGTATCCTCCCTAAGCCCTCGATCAATGAGATCATGTGCCTAGTGTCTTTTACGTGAGATGGGAGATTCTCAACAATCGGTTTGATGTGGTGGTCCACAAACTTAGAAATGTTGGACGTCACAGAGTTGATTGCTGCTACAAAGGGTCTACCTGGGGGAGGAGACACTTGTTTGTAATTTACTGACAATGTAAATAGTTGGTATCTTAGGAAATTTCACACAGAATTTCACATTATTTTTTGGTGATTTGTCCTGATTCCAAACAGCTTTCCACTTTGTATATGATATTATGCTGGAATTCTAGGGTAGGGTCATAATTCAGTTTGTGATAGAAGTCACCATTCAGTCACATACAGTTGTTCCTCCTTTAAACGTTGTGAGCTTACACCGCGGGGCTTAAGAGGTACCCAGGATCACGGGTTAATTGCTCCGGACCACCACAAGGGGGAGTTAGAGCACTCATTGTGTATTTGGGTCCCAAGGTTTTTATATGACCAATCATATCGAGTGGTTCCAAGGACGAATTTGACGAGAGCCACCTGTCCCTGGTGACTTTCTTTAGCAAAGATGGCAGACAAAAGTAAGTAGTTATAACGTCATAACGAGTCAAGCGAAAGGTTTACAATTGAGATTTACAATTCGCTATTTAGCAAGTTTTTTTCAGTCATATCCAATACCAAGTGTATCAAACTCCATTATTTTTCAGTCATATCAGTCATATCAAACTCCATTATTTGAATGTTGCTGTGTCTACATGTATGTATTACAATTATACACTTAAACAGTGTTTACCACTCCTGCTCCTGGGACACCAATGATTACACATTGTAACTATGCAATAGACTAGAAACATGATTTAAGTAAAGGCTGATTTGTAATTCATATATACAGAATAAAAAACTGTACATCCTGCCAGCATGCCCACAGGCGTGCTGAATGGCGCATGGAAGAGAACGAGGAATGAGATGGGAGTAACAATCCAGGTAATTTTCTCTGAGACCGGCATAATAATGTAATGAAACAAGCATGAGGCAGGTTTTGAACCCTCAACATTCTAGCCTGAAGTTCAGCACGCTATCGACTGTGCCCAAATGTATTAATTGGGGTTGGAGCCAGTTGGGGCTAAAACACTTTATCAATTGGAATCTTTAACATGTGGAAAGGGGAAAAGTATTAGTATTAGTTTTTCACAAGCGTAGCAGGAGTCTACCTGGGGGAGGAGACACTTGTTTGTAATTTACTGACAATGTACATAGTTGGTATCTTAGGAAATAGACTATTCAACCTTTACTAAAGAATTATCTAATAGCCGAGAACCCCTCCCCAACTTGAGCTAGGTGTGAACTCCCATAACTTGCAACAAATCTTTTGTATCTATCTTTCCAAATCTACCTACACACGTATCTACATACACACGGTTAATGTTCTGAAAAAACATATATATGTACAGTTGAGGTCAGAAGTTTGCATACACATAGAATTTTTCAATCACTCCAAAAAATTATTGTTAACAAACTAGAGTTTTGGCAAGTCGGTTAGGACATCTAATTGTGCATGACACAAGGAATGTTTCCAACAATTGTTTACAGACAGATTATTTCACTTATAATTCACTGTATTACAATTCCACTGGGTCAGAAGTTTACATACACTAAGTTGACTGTGCCTTTAAACAGCTTGGAAAATGCCAGAAAATTATATCATAGCTTTAGAAGCTTCTGAAAGGCTAATTGACATAATTTGGGTCAATTGGAGGTCTACCTGTGGATGTATTTCAAGGCCTACCTTCAAACTACCAAATGGACAATGACCCCAAGCATACCTCCAAAGTTGTGGCAAAATGGCTTAAGGACAACAAAGTCAAGGTATTGGAGTGGCCATCACAAAGCCCTGACCTCAATCGCATAGAACATTTGTGGGCAGAACTGAAAAAGTGTGTGCGAGCAAGGAGAACTGCAATCCTGACTCAGTTACACCTGCTTATTGTGGGAAGCTTGTGGAAGGCTTACCTGAAAAGATTGACCCAAGTTAAGCAATTTAAAGGCAATGCTACCAAATGCTATTTGAGTGTATGTAAACTTCTGACCCACTGGAAATGTGATGCAAGAAATAAAAGCTGAAATAAATCATTCTCACCACTATTATTCTGACTTCATATTCTTAAAAGAAAGTGGTGATCCTAACTGACCTAAGGCAGGGAACTTTTACTAGGATTATATGTCAAGAATTGTGTAAAACTGAGTTGAAAAGTGTTTTGCTAAGGTGTATGTAAACTTCCGACTTCATCTGTACATGTAGAGATTAAAATAATATTGTTGATGTTTATTTAGCTATGGATCCATAATGAATTACTTGTTCAAATATTCCATGATATTCTTAAAATATGTGTTGACTGACTATAAGCAAGTGATGTCTGCTAAATAATCAGGTTGGGTTTCTCCAGAAATAAATATTTCTAAATAAAAAAATTGCTTTATTTACAAATGAGTGAGAATGTCTCACCCCATGTCCAATAATTTCCTTTTTCCTCGCTCACTCTACGTTACATTAAAACAAAATCTCCAAAATATCGTTACTTTTTGAACAAAGCTATTATTATTTTTATTCATTAATTTAGAATTATATAAAAGCCACTTAGGATCTGTGAGAATATCTAACGGAAAATGCCCCTTAGATATTAATTTAGAGTCCTCCAATCGTCTGAATGTAATTATTGGCGGAGAGTCACGTCATTGAACATTATTTTTTTCTCTCGATATACTGTAGGCCTACAAAATGAGTCTCACTAGTGTTGAGTAATGTGCTGTTAAAAATGGTGTAGGTCTTTATCAAGGCGAGACCCAGATGCAGACACAGGAGGCAGATGGTTGGACTTTTACAATGTTTATTAATCCAAAAAGGGGTAAGGCTAGAGGATGGTCATGTACAGGCAAAAGGTCAAAACCAGTTCAGGTCAGGGCAGGCAGGATGATCAGGAAGGTGGGAAAGTAGTCCAGAGTCAGGCAGTGGTCAAAACTGGGAAGACTAGCAAAAGAGAATAGAAAAGGAGTAAGGGGAAAAACACGTCGGTTGACTTGACTAAACGAACAAGACGAACTGGCACAGAGAGACAGGAAACACAGGGATAAATACACTGGGGAAAATAAGCGACACATGGTGAGGGTGGAGACAATCAGAGGGACAGGTGAAACAGATCAGTGCGTGCAGGTATTATTTATTTAAAGAGCATATTGAAGTTAGAAGAAAAAGCCTACAACTATTTTAGCACAGTTTCGAGCTGCTCTGAGGCAAGCTTGGGGACTGGTCTTGATAAATCAATGAGATTTTTATTTTCACTTAATCTCCATTTGGGTATTGGTTAGACAACATTTTTAAAATTAGGGTGCAGAAATGTTATGCTCTTAGTGTGACCTTTATTTAACAATGCAAGTCAGTTAAAAACAAATTCTTATTTACAAGGACAGCCAACTCCTTCCTTGTGCCCTGAGGGGATTCTTCAGCTAAATAGTCCAACTACTGTACAGCTGACTGTCACATTGTACAGCGCCATATTTTCCATTCCATCCCAATGGAAACCCAGAGGGTTTTTCGTTTATCTTTGAGTAGAAAAAAACATAATATTAATTAAATTAATTAAGCTAGTACCAGTCAAAAGGTTGGACACACCTAGTCATTCAGGATTTTTCTTTATCTTTACTATTTTCTACATTGTAGAATAATAGTGAAGACATCACAACTATGAAATAACACTGGCCTCCCGCATTCTGTAGTACAGACATGGCCTTCTCTCCCTTATGTATGGAATTAGACACTTTCCCATGTTTAATACAGTATGTATTCTAGACTGGACACTAGCCTAATAAACACATTTAGTTAATAAAATAATGAGAAAAAAATACTATTTCAAAATGCAGACGCTGATTTAGTTATGGATCCATAATGAATTACTATGGGAAGAAATATAACTGATTTACAGAAATATTGGAACAAAGTTGTCTAATGAAGGCAAATAATTTAGAATCCTCCTGTAGCCTACTCCCGACCGTCACGTTGTACAGTGCCATATTTGCCATTCCATCTAACCAAAACCCCAAGGGTTTTGTTTTTCGTTTTTCTCTGAATAGAAACAGCATAATATATATCAAACTAATTAAGCCACATTTCTTAAAATCAATCCCATATACTATGTTATTACAAAAAATATATTAAATTCTCTGGAAATGACAATACGGAATACTATCAAATGCTTCTCAAAGATGCCCTCTGGTGGTCAAACTAGCAATAACTTGCAGTAACAGAAAAAATGTCTGACAATTAAATGATGTTCCACAGAATGCTGTGGCAGCACACAAGGTTTGCCGCAGTATGACACAACTTCTACAGGAACAACCACTGTAGTCACATTTGTTTTGAATACAAATTCCTCCTCCTTTGTCACATTTTCTTATGATAATCAAAGGATCTGATTGTAAGTCCTTAAAGGGAAGTCGAGAATTTAAGCAGCTTTTCGCAGTTTTTTGTTAAAAATCGCGCAACATTTCAGCGCCCTGCTATTCATGCCAGGAATATAGTATATGCATATGATTAGTATGTGTGGATAGAAAACACTCAGACGTTTCTAAAACTGGTTAAATCACGGCTGTGACTATAACAGAACGTGCGTTTCATCGAAAAGTGCATGAAAATCTGATCACTGAAAATGGAATTAAATATCCATGCGCGACTTCAAGGAATTGTTCAAAGTGAACCGAATTTGCAGTGCCTACAGCTTCCACACGTTGTCTAGAGTCTTGTCATTTGATTCAGCTTTGATTCTTGGTCTAACCGAATCAAGGGAACCGATTCCCTTCGGTCTCCGACCGGATGTTTTGGTCGAGCTCTCTCCAAGGCATTTTTTCGAGACGGACATCTATAGAATTTACATCGCCTCCTGATGAATTTTATCGCTTATTAACGTGTACTAATACCTAAAGTTGCATTACAAAAGTATTTTGAAGTGTTTTGTGAAAGTTTATCGTCAACTTTTTTAATTTAAAAAAATGACGTTACGTTAGAAAAAGCCATTTTTTTCCGTTGTTCACACAGTATTCTTAGATCGATATCTAGGCTATATATGGACCGATTTAATCGAAAAAATACCCTAAATGATGTTTATGGGACATCTAGGAGTGCCAAGAAAGAAGCTCGTCAAAGGTAATGAATGTTTTATATTTTATTTATGTGTTTTGGTTTGCGCCGGCTAACGCAAAATCTGTCGTGTTAGGTGACGTTGCAGTATTTTGAGGGTGCATGGTATCAGATAATAGCTTCTCATGCTTTCGCCGAAAAGCATTTTACAAATCTGACTTGGTGGATAGATTCACAACGAGTGTAGCTTTAATTCAGTACATTGTATGTCCATTTTAATGAAGTTTGAGTTTTATCAACCTCTATAGGTGGCGTTCTTGAACATTTCCGCTGATTGATGTTCCCACCACGGGACCACGTCCCTAACAAGTTTTAAGGGCCATTCTCTCGTCTCTACTCAGGTTATCATTGGATGTGTGTTTCTGTTTGCCTTTCAGTCGGTCTCCTACATAATTTTCAACAATCCCACAGAGGGTTTCAACATCACACCTGCGGGACAAGTACAGCATGGCAACAACAACTGCCTGAGTTACACCAGGAACGCAATCCCTCCATCAGTGCTCAGACTGTCCGCAATAGGCTGAGAGAGGCTGGACTGAGGGCTTGTAGGCCTGTTGTAAAGGCAGGTCCTCACCAGACATCACTGGCAACAACGTCGCCAATGGGCACAAACCCACCATCGCTGGACCAGACAGGACTGGCAAAAGTGCTCTTCACTGATGAGTCGTGGTTTTGTCTCACCAGGGGTGATGGTCGGATTCTCGTTTATCATCGAAGGGATGAGCGTTACACCGAGGCCTGTACTCTGGAGCGGAATCGATTTG
Organism: Oncorhynchus keta; assembly: GCF_023373465.1. NCBI lineage: Eukaryota > Metazoa > Chordata > Actinopteri > Salmoniformes > Salmonidae > Oncorhynchus > Oncorhynchus keta. Next base: position 12,451,855 of record NC_068437.1, on the reverse strand, counting down.
GTGGTGGAGGGTCCATCATGGTCTCGACCGGTGTCACATCATCATCGGACTGAGCTTGTGTGTTACAGGGAAGACATCCTCCTCCCTCATGTGGTACCACTCCTGCAGGCTTATCCTGACATGACCCTCCAGCATGACATTGCCACTAGCCATACTGCTCCTTCTGTGCTGGATTTCCTGCAAGACAGGAATGTCAGTGTTCTGCCATGGCCAGCGAAGAATCCCATTGAGCACGTCTAGGACCTGTTAGATCGGAGGGTGAGGGCTAGGGCTAGAAATGTCCGGGAACTTGCAGGTGCCTTGGTGGAAGAGTGGGGTAACATCTCACAGCAAGAACTGGCAAATCTGGTGCAGTCCATGAGGAGGAGATGCACTGCAGTATGTAATTCCGCTGGTCCCCGCACCAGATACTGACTGTTACTTTTGACCCCCCTTTGTTCAGGGACACATTATTCAATTTCTGTTAGTCACATGTCTGGAACTTGTTCAGTTTATGTCTCAGTTGTTGAATCTTATGTTCATACAAATATTACACATGTTACGTTTGCTGAAAAGTTGACAGTGAGAGGACGTTTATTTTTTTGCTGAATTTATACTGTATAGCCCCGTTATTGTGTTACTATTTCCTCGCAAGTAAGCAAGTAAGCAAATAACATTTTATTTTATTTATGCAGGCTTTTGAGCTGTGAATGCATTGTATTACAATCTCCGCAAATAATTACACATATTTTCAGAAAGTATTTAATAGATATGACCTGTTTTGACCATGGCACTGCTCCTTTATCCTGTCAAGGTTTTACCATAGTGTTAATGTATACCAGAAACATAATTTGCCCCTTAGGTACAGAATGATTTCAATTGTACCATTTTATAAACATTTGAATGTTTTTCAATAGCGCAGAAGCTATTGAGTGTTGAGGATTTAAAATCTGGCTTGCATTTTATTTTGTGTTAGTAATGTTGCCAATATGCCAATTATGTTTCAAATCCTGTTGCACTCTCTCTTTGATGCAATTCAAGGAACACAATCTCTTTGTCCTCCACACATTCATGAAAATCTATTCATATTATTTATCAACCATAACTGAAGTGGAAAGGATCCAAAGGATGTTCACACTTCCATTCTTCTGCAGTTATTTCTCCTGCTGCTGAAAAAAAAATAAACATAAAGTACAATTAAATCAATTATGATTATGTAAATATTTAACTTCAAGGCAGGGCAGAAACTTGTAGGGAGAATAAAAATGTAAAAAGAGACTTTCGTAACTTCTTACCAGAACCAAGGTAAAAACCTGGATGCAGACTGTCGAAGTAACAATGTTTATTGTAGCAACAGGGGCAGGCAAAGACAGGTAAAGGAAGTCAGGGGTCAATAATCCAGAGTATGCGAGCAAAGGTACAGAACAGCAGGCAGGTTCAGGGTCACTTAGACAGAGATCGGTAATCCAGAGGGGGCAGAGGTACAGATTGGCTGGCAGGTTCAGGGTCAGGGTAGACAGAGATCGGTAATCCAGGGGGGGGCAAAGGTACAGAACAGCAGGCAGGTTCAGGATCAGGGTAGACAGAGATCGGTAATCCAGAGGGGGCAGAGGTAGAGATTGGCAGGCAGGGTCAGGTAGGACAAGAAAAGAGAGACTGGGCAAAACCAGGAGCTGAGAACACAAAACGCTGGTTGACTCAACGCTGGTTGACAAACAAAATGAACTGGCACAGACAGACAGGTGTAAATACATGGGATAATGGGGAAGATGGGCGACACCTGGAGTGGGGTGGAGACAATCACAAGGACAGGTGAAACAGATCAGGGCGTGACACTTTTGATTTACAATAAATACCGTGAAGAACATTGAAGAGGTTATATAAAATAATTACATCCAGCTTTTTGTTTGGTATGTTGTGTTTAATTATTATTTAAATGGAAGAGCTTTAAAATGAATAAGATGTGTTTAGCCTTTCATAGCTGAACAGTGGGTGTAGTGAGTTAAACTCATCAATCTTTAGGAAACACTGTACACATTATTACCTTCATGAACCCTGATGGGTTTGCCTTTTGAAGTGCTCGAAAAATATTACAACATTGCAATAGAAGTTTGATCAAAATTAATATATTTCAAAATGTAATGTGGAAGACCAAGAACTTGTTGACATTGTTAAGTGTATGCAAACAAAGTTCTCTGAAGTATTTGACGCTTTTGAGTAATGTTTAGAAAACTTTTCGATGGCTCTAATTTGCACCTCTGGGGTGTTGCGGGCATCATTGTGTACACCCGCTCTCTAATAAAGCCACTCTAGCAGCCGAGGGAGGAAAATGCACAATTTTCTTTAACAAATCAGACAGTGTTGATCAAACAGGCGCCTCAGACAAAAGACTTCATCAGTTCATCAAACACATAATTTCAACCCATTTCCTGACCTCCCTCTCTGGTTGTCAGTCAAAGTCTCATTTACACCTCTGTAATTGGGCTGTGTGAGTGGCTTCCTGCATGGCTGACATTCGCCTAATGAGAAACCCCTGGCACTGCTGCCCCTCTTTCTGCCTCCCCTGGGGGAGCTCTACAGGAGTGTGTGTATTTGTGGGTTGGATGCACGTGTGTGAAGAGGGGGGGGATATGGTGAGGGGTTCATCACCTGTCAAACCCATAGCTAATTGCCCCGTTAAAGAACACACACTTCACATGCAAATGGCTACTGCATTGCGCCAATCTGAAGTTTATGGTGATCCCATGCAAATACTATATGCATAAATTTGGTCCCAGATATATCCCTGCTTACATCTCCAGCTGACAGAAGTGTAAAAGGTTCATTGTAAAACCGTTACTGCTTATGTAAGAAATACAGGGGAAAACATTGAGCTAGTCTTATAATGAGAGAGACCATTAAAAGTGCTGATCCTGCACTTGTTTTTAAAGAGATAGTAAGATAAAGATTACAGATCAACATTTTTTATACAGATGGTTCATATAATAAAGTATTACTGCCTATATCCTCTCAGTCACTTCAGGTCCAAACCCAAGGGCTGGAAACAGGTACAAACAAATCTGCAAACTGTACATTTGTGCTGAGGCCAAAGGTCTATAGAGATAGAGCAACCCCCCACTTGTGGCAGAGGTAATCCCTTGAGCGAGTATTTTCTCTGGGCATGGGGTTTGGATGCTACCAGTCCATTTGCCTGCCTTTCAGTTGAGTTTGTTTGTGTTTCTGTTGTGGTCGCTGGCTCAGGGAAGAGGCAATTAAAATTGTAAACTGCAGCCGTTCCGCTCAAATAAACATCCATTAAGGCAAGCGTTCAAAGTCATCAGATGTAACAAACGAACTGGGCTGTGTAGTATCCAACCGTTTCAATGTAGCTGGGGATGTGGCAGTGAACAAAGTTACATACAGTAACTAATATTAACATGCTATACTGACTTGTCATGTCTTGGCCCGGGTATTTCTATCTGTTTAAATGTGATTGGTACACTTAAAAGCGAACACAAGTGACCAGAAACAGACCAGATAAGTCACTCCTCTTTTTGGTATTTGCAGGCAGGTATACTTGCCAATAACTTCCCTTTCAGACCTAATGTTTTGTACACTCAGTGTATAAACATAATTGGTTAACATAACATAGCCAGGTAACAAGAACAGCAGGTACTGGCCCACACTGACCACAAACCCTCATCATGTCTGGGGAACATACATACAGAGGTTATAACATGACATAGCCAGTTATTACTGAAACCCTCACCTGCAGGTCCTCCAGGTGGTTGGTTCCCCCATGGGTGTTGATATGCCCACTGCACCACGTCGCAGCATGCCTCCTCTGTAGGCTCCTGCAGTGCCAGGCGCCACACTTTCACCCCCTCGGAGAACGCCAGCAGATATGACAAGTTAGATATGACAATAACAAATGGGTGTGAATGTAGCAGGGGTAAGATGGTTTCATGAACATAATGAACCTAAGTTACACAAAACTATAATTTGATTTATTTCTATGGACACAACCTTCCCTGAAACATTAAGTATACTGTATAAGGCTCTGCTGGAAACAAGCCCTAAAATAATCAACAGCAGACAAAACCAACAACACTAAGGATCTCTTACTTTCACAAAATAAAATGTAAAAGTAAAAATTGACTGAAAAAACTATTGTATCTTTGGATCAAACTAGTCAACCAAGACGAGAGACATTTTTTTATTCCACTCCTAAAGTTGGAGCATATTGTATTTCCATTTACCTGAGTTGGATCCACTAGGTGCCACTTGCACAGGTTTAAGTAATGTTTAAAATCCTAAACAAGGCACAGCTTTTCATCAATTGCCTATCCCAGCTGTTCGCAGGGAGTGAGAAAGTTTGTGAAATAGTCTCACCATCAATATTAACCATCAATATCAACTTCCGGTGAAACGGGAGGGTGCGCAATTCAAATAACTAATCATAAAAATGATGGATATTAAACATTTATGTACATACAAGTGTCTTATATTGGTTAAAAACTTAAATTCTTGTTAATCTGACTTTGCTGTCATTCTTTACAGCAAAAACATGCCATCTAATTGTTTGAGGACAGCGCCCCACATCAAAATATTTTTCCACCGGCACAGGTTTCATAAATTCACAAATAGCGATTAAATATTCACCTACTTTAAAAAAAAATATTCCTCTGATTTGTCATCTAAGCGGTCCCAGCTACAACATGTAGTGTCGTTTTGTTAGATAAAATCCTTCTGGCGCTATCGATTTGAGTAATCCACTCGTTCAACTTGCAAAGGAAGGAAACCAAATTGCTACCGCTAAACTTCGTTAAAACAAGTCAAAATACAATTCAAATACCCTAAAATGTAATTAAACTATACTATTTCATACGGAAAGAAGTATGTTCAATAGGAAAACGATATTAGCAGGTGTGTGTCCTCTTCATCGCGAGCATACACACATTTTATTATTTGTTATTTTTTACTTAACACTTATTTTTCTTAAAACTGCATTGTTGGTTAAGGGCCTGTAAGTAAGCATTTCACTGCAAGGTCTACACCTGTTGTATTCGGCGCATGTGACAAATACAATTTGATTTGATGACAAGCCACACAGTTCGTTTGTTTAAAAGAGTTTTAAATAATGCAGCCATCTAAATAAGTCAATGAAATCCAGTTACTTTTGCAAAGCATTACATGCGACATAGCATCACTTTGCATTTTGAAAGGGTATAAAACTTTCTTTACTCAAGTTTAATTGAGAACTTTTTATTGGCCTGAAGCTTCCTGTGGTGATTGAGCAGCAATCACAATGCCAGGGCATTATCTCCAACTTCTTAAAAATAAAATTGTAACCCAGATGGCTAAGGGATAGAGAATAGGCAGTGCTAGCTGAGCCTAGACTCCTCAAGCTATTGCAGCTATTTATCTTCTGGAGAAAAATATATATTTTTATCATGATTTAAGGGAGTAAAGCAAATCTGTGTTTTCAACAGGGAAACTGACAAACAAAAATGATCAGTAGTGCTTTGGGCAGAATTTGATTGGGCATGCCTGGGGCGGTGTTCTGCAGTTTGTGTGAAGAGTCAGCAGGACGCCCTGGGATTGATAAGTATCCTTTGATGAAGACATGGCAAATACTCCTCCCTCCCCAAACACAACAGAGCCTTCTAGGTTAAGGACAGTTACTGTGGGTGCCACATTTCATCTAGTTTGCGACTAGTATTTCAAACAAAACAGTGCATGTGGCAGAAACTCAAGACTAATACTGTCACCAAGTATATATTCCGACGAAAGTATGAATATGTTGACAAAACAATGATTCTGCTTGGTCCTGATTACGCTCACAGGAGAGCAGATTCTGCTCATCCAAAAGCTGTCTAATGAAGAGAACAGGTCTTTTTTTTAAAAAGATTTTTGGTGACATTAGGCAATTGGGGCTGTCTCCCAATTTCATCATTCGTTTTCAAAACAGATGAAGATGAAGGGAGAAGAGACAAAGAGATGAGAAGTGGAACGCAGCTAACAACAAAGGTTCCCACAACTTTAGAGAACGTCCCTTTAAGAGTCTCACGATGTCATTATAACTAACATTTTCATAGAAAATGTTCCATGTTGTGCAAAGAATGTTCCCAAGAGACCATTCCCTTAATGTCAAATAGAACGTGGTTACCATGTTCTCAGAACTTAAGATATTATTATAGACACTTTTTTATTGGAACATTGCATAAACATTCATGTCCAGTTTTCAAGAATAGTCTGACGGGTGACAATATTAGCCTATCACTTGTGAATGACATATTATCACTTGTGAATGATGCCCAGCATAAACAAGAGAAAAGGTGTACCTTTTTTTACGACTTTTTCCAATCATAGTTGCACACCTCATGTAGCCTAGCCCCATAGGCCTATATGTTTTGAGAAGGTTTGTATAACAACCAAAGTGGCCAAATAACTTCTTAATAATAAGCACATTAATCTGCTTTACAACAGGTGTAGACCGAACTGGCACACATACCCAGCGCGTGAGTTGAAGTTTGGGGTATCTAATTTTCACCATAAAAAATGCACCTTTATAATAAAAGCATTATATGCATGTCGCACTTGCAGTCACGTTTAATAATGGTGTTTTCCCGCTAGTGGAACATTTGCGCTTATAACCTACTGCCATGTGTGCATTGCTGGGCTTAAGTGAAGAAATAGCCTAATAGTATCCCACAACTGTCATACCCTGATCTGTTTCACCTGTGCTTGTCTCCATCCCCCTCCATGTGTCGCCCATCTTCCCCATTATCCCCAGTGTATTTATACCTGTGTTCTCTATTTATCTGTTGCTATTTCATTTTGTTTCGTCAAGCTTACCAGTGTTTTCCCCTTGGTCCTGTATTTCTCTAGTTCCCGTTTTCTAGTTTTCCTTGTTCTGACCATTCTACCTGTCCTGACCCTGAGTCCGTCTGCCGTTCTGTACCTAGTCAATAATCCAGTGTGGTGTGACCTCTGCCTGCCCTGACCCTGAGCCTGCATGCCTCTCTGTACATTTCAGACTCTGCTCTGGATTACTGACCTCTGCCTGCCCTTGACCTGTTGTTTGCCTGCCCCCCCCCCCACCCCCCTGTTTTAGTAATATACTTTTGTTACTTCGAGACTGTCTGCACCTGGGTCTTCTCCTGAGCCTTGACAACAACTGTCCCAGAGTATGTTTGCAATACTTATTTCTCACACAGAATAGGTCAACTTTTGTACTATGGGGGATAGTAGACTGACATAGGGTAGTGCTTTTGCTCTTCGTTACGCCTACTCATCTGAAAAGTAAATGTGGATAGTTGTGGATACTTCGAATATCTTCAATATGCACCTCAGAATTGGATAAGGATGCACGCAGTTGCATCCCTGATGTGTCTGTTTTCACTCGCAGCCTATGAGAAGGAATCATTCACCTGAAGGAGAGCCATGTGAGTGTGAGGTGCATCCGAGCAAGCAAGCAGTACGCAAGGAAAAGGGAATTATAATGACTACATTCAGCCTAAGGGCACAGCAGCCTTTGGACTCAAAAGGAATGGATTTTATTAGGGGGCATTACGGCCAAACAAAGGGGATGGAAAATTAGAGTAATCATCAGGTGCTTGTCAAATTATGAATGAGAGACTGATAAAGTGTGTACCGCCTACACAAAAAAACAAAGCAGAACTCACGCTTTTCATGCGGCATTTTTCAAATCATCATTAGAGTCTTAGAATGTATTACAAATCCAAACATATAGTCCAACGTTTGTATCACAACTAAAGTTACATACAGTTGAAGTCGGAAGTTTACATACACCTTAGCTAAATACATTTAAACTCAGTTTTTCACAATGCCTGACATTTAATCCTAGTAAAAATTCCCCGTCTAGGTCACCACTTTATTTTAAGAATGTGAAATGTCAGAATAATAGTAAGGAGAGGGATTTATTTCAACTTGTATTTCTTTCATCACATTCTCTGAACTTGGGTCAAACGTTTCGGGTAGCCTTCCACAAGCTTCCCACAACAAGTTGGGTGACTTTTGGCCCATTCCTCCTGACAGAGCTGGTATTACTGAATCAGGTTTGTAGGCCTCCTTGCCACAGCTTTGGAAGTATGCTTGGGGTTATTGTCCATTTGGAAGACCCATTTGCAACGAAGCTTTAACTTCCTATTAACCTTTCTAGCGCAGGCGTTCTGCTGATAAGGCAGAGCGTAATTTTTTTTTTTTACTTTTACACATTAACAAGTCCAATACAGCAAATGAAAGATAAACATATTGTTAATCTACCCATCATGTCCGATTTAAAAAAATGCTTTACAGCTAAAGCACAACATATGATTATGTTAGGTCATAGCCAAGTCGAAAAAAACACAGCCATTTTTCCAGCCAAAGATAGGAGTCACAAAAAGCAGAAATATAGATAAAATGAATCACTAACCTTTGATGATCTTCATCAGATGACACTCATAAGACATCATGTTAACCTGTTAGTCCTATAGGGGCAGTATTTCATTTTTGGATAAACAAATGCTTCAGGCAAAACCAAGATGTTTGACCGACCAGGAAATGAACAGGATTTCTGAGGCTACGTTTTCCATGATCGCCTTATATGGCTGTGAATGCGACAGGAATGAACGGACACTTTCTCTTGTTTCCCCAAGGTGTCTGCAGCATTGTGACGTATTTGTAGGCATATCATTGGAAGATTGACCATAAGAGACTACAATTGCCAAGTGTCCCGCACGGTGTCTGCGTGGAAATTGGTGCGCAAAAGTCAGCTACCAGTATTTTTTCATCCGAATCAGAGAAGAATGCAGGCTTCCAGGGACGGCATTTCAATGAAGAGATATATGACAAAACACATTGAGGATTGATTCAAACAACGTTTTCCATGTTTCAGTCGATATTATGGAGTTAATTCGGAAAAAAGTTTGACGTGTAGGTGACTGAATTTTCGGTTAGTTTCGGTAGCCAAATGCATAGTAACAAAACGGAACGTTGTGTCCTACACAAGAATCTTTCAGGAAAAACTGGACATCTGCTATGTAACTGAGAGTCTCCTCATTGAAACATCTAAAGTTCTTCAAAGGTAAATTATTTTATTTGATCCCTTTGCTGGTTTTTGTGAATATGTTTGTGAAAATAATAAGTACCTATTTCTGATTACAGGATAGGAGTGTTGGGGAGACAAGATACATCTAGATAGGAAGAGAACCACTGAGCAGATGCCGAAAATAGTGATTATATACACAGGTAAGTAGAATGTGAGAGAGATAGAGAAGAGGTTAAGAGCATGGAGTGGAGTGGAAATACTTCATGTTGTTAACCGGCCTACTGTATATCATGAGTATAGGATGGTAATAAGGGCAGTGAAAGGGGACTCTGAAAAGAGAGTTCTGATATGCATCCAGACAGTGGCAAAGTGAAAGGAAACCCTTGTTGAATAAATAATCCAGTGTTTTAGACATTAATATTTCATTACAAGGGAATGAGATCAGCAAGAAAGTTGATGCCTTCTCGCAAATCTCTTGGAAGGAGTAAGGGACCGTGTTGCACTGCAAAATTCATGAAAAAATAAAGATGGGAAAGGTCCAAACAAAGGCGGGGGGTCACTTTCTGAGAGGGACGCACATGTGATTGGTGGAGCCTGTCAAATGAATTCAGGACTAGTTTGGTTTGGCTGAACTCCTTCTGCAGGAAATGGACAAAGGAGAGAAGCACAGATCACCACCGACAAAGGAATGGGGTAGCTCGGGTCCCCGATGTCGAGAGTCCTGGGGATTAGAAACGATGAGTTTCAGTGCCGGAGAACTTAATTAGTGATGGTAAAGGAGGAGCAGCAGTCTGCTTTTATTTCCCAAAGCTAGACTCTTTCCCTCCCTTACTCTCTTTTTCTCTTTCCCACCACACCTGTCTCCATCTCCTCTCACATTGAAATCACACCCCCTGGCCCTGCCGCCGAGTTCCGAAGCAGAAATAGTTACACAAACTAAAAAAGATCGCCCCTAGTTCATTTGGGATTTGGGATTTTAGAGGTCTCAATTATATTCTGCCTTATCCATAATTCTCCCCGAACAGAATATGGCTGATTCTCCTGTGAAAAGGCCCAGTTTGTAGTGCCTTGAGCCTCCCGTGCCCTTGCTAAATAATACACTTGGAATTCATTCTCCAGCACCATCCTATTCTTCCCTTTCTATTGAGATGGAGTGCAGAGAGTTGTCGGGAATAATTTTTTCTGGACTCGCCAAGTTTTCTGTTTCTGAAAATGTCTGTGTTGGAGACTCTTGGTGACTCCTATGAAATGTGAACAGAACAGTGTTTGGCTGCTTCCCAATACTGACCAATGCTATGGTAGCATGGTAGCCTAGTGGTTAGAGCATTGGACTAGTAACTGAAAGGTTTGCAAGTTCAAATCCCTGAGCTGACAAGGTACAAATCTCTCATTCTCCCTTGAAAATAAGAATTTGTTCTTATTTGCTCTGACTTGCCTAGTTAAATAAAGGTAAAAACAAAATATGTTAACTGATCATAGCTGCCAAGGTACAAATCTGTCGTTCTGCCCCTGAACAGGCAGTTAACGCACTGTCTCTAGGCCGTCATTGAAAATAAGAATTTGTTCTTAACTGACTTGCCTGGTTAAATAACAGTAAAATTTAAAAAAATAACCATATACATATTGTCATAAAGGAAAGGGGAAGTCAGTTGTACAACTAAATGCCTTCAACTGAAATGTGTCTTCCGCATAACCCAAATGTTATAATATTTGTGTGTGTAATGGATTTGATGCATATTAGCTTTCTGGATTGAGTTTGCCCACCCATATTTTAATGTTAAATTTGCAACTGGATTAAGTCCTAATTTGGCACAGCATTACAGTTGTTTCTCACTTTTGCTGCTCACTTTTATAGTACTCTGAGCAAGGTTATTTCATCAATGATAGGTGTACTAAACTATTACTGACAAATGTTTTATTAAAGACGTCTCCATGCCCTTGAGAACGTGTTTTTGTAGACTTAGAAGGTGTTGAGTTCAATGTCAGTTTTGAAGAACCGTACTACGATGTTGTACCCCTGTCATCATTAATGTCATAACTCATTCCTTTTTATCCTCTCTAGTCATCTCAATGGAAATGTGCCTGCAGATTAAATATATTAACATCAATACCGTATATAACAGTAACATACTGCAGTAACACCCACAAAGGGCCAAAGAGACACTAATCTCTTGCGGCCAAATACTGTACCAAGAGATAATGAATAAAGTAGGCACCATTGTAGCCCAGAAGATTCATTTTTCATATCCCATCTTGCTATTTGAATAATTCCATATTGAAGCGTTACATCTATTTACAACTTCAACCTGAAGGCCAATGAAGTGAAGGGAACTGCAGCTTTCCTATAACATCAATATTGTGGCAGCAACTCTGTGGCAGTTTGCATCCTTGTGAGCGTGAGTGCTTTAATTTGAGTGGCAAATTTGGGAATTTACCAGCAGACAATGCATAAACCAGCAGACAATGAGTAGACTAAACTGAAAACCCCTGCTCTGCAATAACCCACACAGTGTAGATGTGTAATTGTCCTTCTACCCATAGCAGTAAATGTCAACATACAGTATAACAACGGCATTTGCAGCCCTGACACCATAGCACCTCTTTAATATTTAAAGGAAAGTATGCCACAAGTCTACTGTGACCGTCTCTATGGGCTTTCTCCATTCAGCAGATGATAAGTTTGATCATTACGCTGGGCTTTATGAGCCAAAGCAGATCAGTATTCCTTATAGTGGGGGAAGTGTTAGGGACGCAGTGTTCTTAGCCCTCTACCAGCCAGTAATTAAATGCCTCTGGAGGTCCCAGCAGGTAGAAGGAGGAAGTGCTCACCTATCAGAATAGAATGCAGCCTCTCTCGGATATCATGGAGACAATTAAAATGCAGAGGAGGATGCAATTAATGATGATCCCTTTCTCTGGCTCAAGAGAGTGTGCTCCGAGTGGAGGGAGATACCACACGGACACGTCAATGTGATCACACGCTGATTGCACACTTGTACATGAGCGTACCCATGTAGACACTCATATAAAATGTGGAGATGATTAAGAGATTGAAACCCTGAGTTCTAACTAGCTGTATAATGGCCAAGGTAATATAACTTCATGGAGGAAAACTTGATTCTTTAAACCTGTCTTTTGTCTATGTGCTCCTTTGAATCCTCAATGGCACTGCCAGACACAAACATGAGACAATAAATCTTGTCTGCCCCTGCGTTAATTAAACAATCTATTATCATTCCCTAATTTGGCATTTCTCTCACAGTTAGACACTAAGGAAGGCACATGTGACCTTGTTCGTCCACAGCTGCAATAAAGCTGGATTATGCCTCCAGCTACTGATCCTGGGCTAATTTTAATGCTTAACTCTAAATGGGAATGATTAGGACTGCTGTGGAAAGAGTCGACCAGAGATCAGTTGATAAGGCAGAGAGTATAGAGCTCCAGCTGTATGAAGCTGGGGACATCTGCTCCAGTGCACCGGAGTCGTCCATTTGAGATGACATCACCTGAGTGGACACAGCTGGGGAGGCCTCATATAATGCATCACAGAGCACAAGAGGGATAACAAAGGGCACATCATCTGTATTCTATATATAAGCCTGACCTGTCGAGAGAATGACCAATCTCCCCGTATCTTGCCGTGGTACCTGCCGGTGAGGGACTAGTCATTTATCATGGGCAGAGGGAAAGGTGGCAGAGAGGGGTGCTCTCTTGTTGCACTCATCTGTCTAATCTATTCCTCTCATGGGGGCTGTGTGGAAATCTCATCACTATGGACCGTGCATTGCATCTCTAAAAGAATGCCAGCCCTGGTCAGGGTAAGGCGGTTGAACAAGGCCCCCCAGCGATAGCCAGAATGACAAACGCTTTTATGGTGGCTCACGGTGGTATTGCAGTCTAATTGCTCTCGCCCCAAAAGAATACCCCATCTGCTTCCCATTAGAGAGTAAAATAATAGTTTAGTCAGGAAAATAAAGACATTTCTGACAGAATCATAATGCAAAAAAAATATATATATTACAACAATTCAAACTATTTTGGAAGAGACCAAGTTTCCTTCTACTTCACTCAAGAACAGATATTTTACTGCTAAAAAGCTCTGATATCTCCGACCAGCAGTATGTCGTCAATGCTCATTCCGGACCATAATTCTCAGGAAACATAAGTCCCCATGTTTTAGGGGGCCTTGGCTCTGTCTGAGACATGTTGCAGGGGCCACTGCCTGGGATATATTCAGGGAGGTTCAGAATTTTGCAGATTGAAAAGTCATCACTAAAGCTGGCATGATTCACTATCCATTACAGACACATCCCTCACAAAACATTTATATCTGGACATTGTGTAAGGTTGAACCTCCTTGCGCAGGCTAGTCACATGCACTCCCATTGGCTTATTGTTTAGCTGATGATCTCAAGGTCACCTCTTCCAAGTCGTGTACTAAAACCCACTTCTCGGATGCATCCGACAGGAAAAGCTGGGGTGGTGTGGGACTCGCCCCCAAACAGTCTCAGTCTCCCGGGGTCTGGGAACACTCTTCTCAGCAGGTTGTGGCTTTAATGGGTATTCAACAGGGCAAATCAGTCTTTTGTCTTCACTCGTTAGCACTATAGACAGTTTTTATCATTGTAGTTTTGAAAGGAATGCTCAAGGCTAAATGGCGATGTTCGGCCCCTTCTCGCATGCACAACTTTAAACAAACACACGTTGAAGAACTCCAATTATCTCTGCAGGTATGGTCCCACATTGTTTGCATGATTGCCAGTTGCTGGCAAGAGGTCCAAGTGGAACCTTGGAAGAGTGTGTGAAAGTGGTGCTTGAAGGGAGAGGGGTGCATGGAAGGAGAGAGGCAGCAAGCTCAGAGCAAGCTCAAAGCTGGGCAGTGATGTCTCTGGCAGGGTTATTTATAACATGGTAAACGAGATCGCGCAGGAAAGGAAACAAAGGAATGGCTTGCTTGTTGTTCTGCCAAGAGGCTGGCAGCTGATAGCTTTCGAGCTGTGGCAGCATGCCAGCCCATTGAATCAGAACGACAGTGCCAGCAATTGGGAGTCCTTTGAGCTGAGATGGAGACCTGCTCTGCTACAGTACAGCAAGTGGAAATGAGCTAAGACAGGGATAGGTCCTTTGTAGCTCAGTAGCTAGAGCATGGTACTTTTAAAGCCATGGTAGTGGGTTTGATTCCTGGGACCATCCATATGTAAAATGCATGCACGCATGACTAAGTCGCATTGGGATAAAAGCGTCTGCTAAATGGTATATATTATAGGATACCTTTTCAGAATGTCAATTTCAAGAAAGAAAGAAAGGAAAGAAGAAAGCAAAGAAAAACATATTAAGAGTGTGAGACACGAACATATTACGAGTGTGAGACGAGTGTGAGACGAACAGTGTGAGATTACGAGTGTGAGACACGAACATATTACGAGTGTGAGACGAACACGAACATATTACGAGTGTGAGACGAACACGAGTGTGAGACACGAACATAGTACGAGTGTGAGACACGAACATAGAGTGTGAGACACGAACATGTGAGACACGAACATATTACGAGTGTGAACATAGTACGAGTGTGAGACACGAACGAACACGAACATTACGAGTGTGAGTGTGAGACACGAACATATTACGAGTGTGAGACACGAACATATTACGAGTGTGAGACACGAACATATTACGAGTGTGAGACACGAACATATTACGAGTGTGAGACACGAACATAGTACGAGTGTGAGACACGAACATATTATGAGTGTGAGACACGAACATAGTACGAGTGTGAGACACGAACATATTACGAGTGTGAGACACGAACATAGTACGAGTGCTTAATGTATATTCACTGTATTGTCAAAGATTTCACTAGAAACAATGTAACATTTATTTACCCTCAATATACAACCTTGAACTCACCTCCATTTCCAACTACATAGCAATGCAAATTACCATACTTCACCCTCGATAAGAAAATAACATGTTGTACTGCAATAAAAAGAAAACTCCAGAGCATGTGTCAGATAAGGTAAAACTCAGGAGAGCTGTGTCAGTGCCTCTTGAGTGAAGACGATGTGGGCAATGAAACTAAGGAAAACCAATCATTTCCAATAGAAGATAAGCAAAATGGGTGGGGGACCATTGGGGTTGTGAGCATGGGCAAGGGACGTGAACAATGCTGGACCAAAGATAGGTGAAGCTAAACTATATGCAAATACTCTGCGACACCGCGGCGAGCTTGACTAATCCAAGCTCACTATAGCTTCCAGCCCCAACTAGATTGACTGTTGATACCTAGCGCTACCTAGCTTGTTCGCTAGCACCCACACGAGGGCGAAGCTAGCGTGGCTAGGCAGAATAAATACAAGTGCTTGTTAAAACGTACTGTGTCCACACCGTCAGAAGCGGAGAGAGAGGCGCGCTCACTGGCTGTACACTTCCGTCTTTTAGGGAGTCCAATTTATTTCCTTCACCTATGCACAATCAAGAGTGGAAAGAGAGGCATGCAGGAATGTTGCCTCTCAACTTTTGTTCTGCAGATCTGGAATAGCCACCATCAAATGCCGACCGCATTACCTCTCGAGATAATTTTCTACGGTCATCGTCACAGCCATCTACAGTACCTGTCAAAAGGGTTTTTCTTAATTTGTACTATTTTCTACAAGGTAGAATAATAGTGAAGACATCAACACTATGAAATAACACATGGAATTATGAGAGGAGCATGCGTGAATCAAGCCTTCGTGGTCAAATTTCTGCAAGGAAACAACTACTAGTTCACCAATAAGAAGATAATTGAGAATTGTTAAGAAGAGAATTGGGCCTAGAAACATGAGCAATGGACCTTAGATTGGCGGAAATCTGTCCTTTGGTCTGATGAGAGTAGCGTAATACAATGGTTTGAGCAGAGTACCAGTGATTGTCCGGGAAGGGATTTTATCGTCTCCACTCGGGGTTGACATTCAAAGTTCAAACCATTTTAAACATATAGCTGCCGATAACGTACATTCCTTTGGTGAATTTGGAGAGCACAGGCCTGGATCTTCTCTGTTGATTTACAACAGGATGTGAGTGTCCATCCCCACTAGTTCTTTCCTTCCCCCTCTACGGGTGAGAGGGGGTCTGATTGAAGTTAGTTGCAAACCTGATCTGACCTATTTGGATTCTCATGGTCAGTCATGACAATAATATTATATTCCAGACTCTGATAGAGCGTGTTCTGATATTTCTTCATTTCTTTAAATGTTTGTAGATGTGTGTATTGTTTTGTATTGTTGGGTATACTGCACCTTTGGAGCTAGAAACATCAGCAATGTGCTGCACCTGGGATAACATCGGCAAAATATGTGTACGCAACCAATAACATTTTATTTTAATTGGTAGCACTCATGAGAATATAGGACATTCATGATTGGTAGCACCTGAGATTTTACACTTCAAATATTGATCACACAGCACTTGTGATAGATTGGTACAAAAAACATACTGCATTTAGAGAAATGTAAACAGCAAACGTGAGAAGAAAAAGGAAAGCTCTTTGTCACCAGGTGACACATGTACAAGTTACAAATAAACCAGCTTCATGTCAAGCATCTATTTGTTAGCACAGCCCATCTCATTGCTGTGTCCAATTTCCATTTCCAATATCCATTATTTTTTAATATAGCACAAAAAAATGATTTAGCTGGGACTAAAGTGAATGCAGGTCTTCGAAGAGTTGTCCTGTAGCTAAATTACTGAAGTGTGGAGAGCCAAATGCATTTGACTAGGCTGGACTCTTCACAAAGGAAGAGTTAAAACATGAAAGAGAACATTAAAGGGAAACGTAGGAGAGTACATGCTCTATGTAGCTATGAAAACCTTGCTATGACTAATGTGAAGTGTTTAGTAGGCTATAATATACAATCATAGTCTGTAAAGTATATCAAGTATATCAGAAAAGATTATCTATCTTTTTATATGGTGGAGATGAATCCAGGTCAGTGGAGGATCCTCAGAGAAGGAAGGGGAGGACCATCCTCCACAGTGAATTTCATAAAAAATGTCAATTGTAAAACATTTAAAATGTTAGATTTTTTTTAGATAAAACTACACTAAATATATTCACGTGGCCAAATAATTGATTAATCTTATATATATGGGGCTTTGGTGACAAAACGGATGGCACTGTGGAAGACAACATCCAATTTGCTGAGTAGAGTGTTGGAGGCTATTTTGTAAATAACATCGCTGAAGTCAAGGATCGGTAGGATTGTCAGTTTTACGAGGGTATGTTTGGCAGCATGAGAGGCTTTGTTGCAAAATAGGAAGCCGATTTTAGATTTAATTTTGGATTGGAGATGCTTAATGTGAGTCTGGAAGGAGAGTTTACAGTCTAACCAGACACCTAGGTATTTGTAATTGTCCACATATTCTAAGTCAGAATCGTCCAGAGCAGTGATGCTAGATGGGCGAGCAGGTGTGGACAGCAAACGGTTGAAGAGCATTTAGTTCTACAAGCATTTATGATCAGCGGAACACCTGTCAACAACTTCCAGTGAAATTGGAGGGCGCGCAATTCAAATAAATAAACATTTAGGTACATGCAAGTGTCTTATATCGGTTAACCTGTTGCGACGAGCAATCCCGTATCCGGGATCTTAAGTATAGCCTCAAGCTCATTAGCATAACGCAATGTTAACTATTCATGAAAATCGCAAATGAAATGAAATAAATATATTGGCTCTCAAGCTTAGCCTTTTGTTAACAACACTGTCATCTCATTTTCAAAATATGCTTTTCAACCTTGGCAAAACAAGCATTTGTGTAAAAGTATTGATAGCTAGCATAGCATTAAGCCTAGCATTCAACAGGCAACATTTTCACAGAAACAAGAAAAGCATTCAAATAAAATAACTTACCTTTGAAGAACGTCTGATGTTTTCAATGAGGAGACTCTCAGTTAGATAGCAAATGTTCAGTTTTTCCAAAAATATTATTTGTGTAGGAGAAATCGCTCCGTTTTGTTAATCACGTTTGGCTGAGAAAAAACCCTGACAATTCAGTCATTAAAACGCAAACTTTTTTCCAAATTAACTCCATAATATCGACAGAAATATGGCAAACGTTGTTTAGAATCAATCCTCAACGTGTTTTTCACATATCTATTCGATGATAAGTCACTCGTGGCAGTTTAGTTTCTCCTCTCTTCAAACTGGAAACATGCACGCACCTGGAGATTACGCAATAGTTTCGACGGAGGACACCGAGTGGACACCTGGTAAATGTAGTCTCTTATGGTCAATCTTCCCAATGATATGCCTACAAATACGTCACAATGCTGCAGACACCTTGGGGAAACGACAAAAAGTGTAGGCCCATTCCTTGCGCATTCACAGCTATATAAGGAGACATTGGAACAAAGCGCCTCCAAAATCTGGGGCATTTCCTGTTTGAAATTTAATCTTGGTTTCGCCTGGAGCATCAGTTCTGTGGTACTCACAGATAATACCTTTGCAGATTTGGAAGCATCAGAGTGTTTTCTTTCCAAAGCTGTCAATTATATGCATAGTCAAGCATCTTTTCATGACAAAATATCTTGTTAAAAATGGGAACGTTTTTCAGTTACACATGGAGTAAAACAAACATACAGTCAATAATACAGTATAAACAATTCTAGTCTAGTTGTTTTTGGGCTAAATTCATAGGTGGGCTACCAAACAGGTGCAGTAATCTGTGCAGACAGAAATTACAGTCAAACTACAGATAAACAACTAGTCTAGTTGTTCAGACAATTAAGGTGCTTGCTATGATAATGAGCTGCTCTGATAGCTGGTGCTTAAAGCTAGTGAGTGTTTCCAGTTTCAGAGATTTTTGTAGTTCGTTCCAGTCATTGGCAGCAGAGAACTGGAAGGAAAGGCGGCCAAAGAGATAATTGGTTTTGTGAGTGACTAGAGAGATATACCTGCTGGAGCGTGTGCTACAGGTGGGAGATGCTATGGTGAGCAGTGAGCTGAGATAAGGGGGGACTTTACCTAGCAGGGTCTTGTAGATGACATGGAGCCAGTGGGTTTGGCGACGAGTATGAAGCGAGGGCCAGCCAACGAGAGCGTACAGGTCGCAATGGTGGGTAGTATATGGGGCTTTGGTGACAAAACAGATTGCACTGTGATAGACTGCATCCAATTTGTTGAGTAGGGTATTGGAGGCTATTTTGTAAATGACATCGCCGAAGTTGAGGATTGGTAGGATGGTCTGTTTTACAAGTGTATGTTTGGCAGCATGAGTGAAGGATGCTTTGTTGCGAAATAGGAAGCTAATTTTAGATTGCAGGCAGCGATCAGTTGAAGAGCATGCATTTAGTTTTACTTGTATTTAAGAGCAATGGGAGGCCACGGAAGGAGAGTTGTATGGCATTGAAGCTTGCCTGGAGGGTTGTTAACACAGTGTCCAAAGAAGGGCCTGAAGTATACAGAATGGTGTCATCTGCGTAGAGGTGGATCAGAGACTCACCAGCAGCAAGAGCGACATCATTGATGTATACAGAGAAGAGAGTCGGTCCAAGAATTGAACCCTGTGGCACCCCCATAGAGACTGCCAGAGGTCCGGACAGCAGACCCTCCGATTTGACACACTGAACTCTATCAGAGAAGTAGTTGGTGAACCAGGCGAGGCAATCATTAGAGAAACCAAGGCTGTCGAGTCTACCAATGAGGATGTGGTGATTGACAGAGTCGAAAGCTTTGGCCAGATCAATGAATACGGCTGCACAGTAATGTTTCTTAATGATGGCGGTTAAGATATTGTTTAGGACCTTGAGCGTGGCTGAGGTGCACCCATGACCAGCTCTGAAACCAGATTGCATAGCAGAGAAGGTATGGTGAGATTCGAAATGGTCGGTAATCTGTTTGTTGACTTGGCTTTCGAAGACCTTAAAAAGGCAGGGTAGGATAGATATAGGTCTGTAGCAGTTTGGGTCAAGAGTGTCCCCCCCTTTGAAGAGGGGGATGACCGCAGCTGCTTTCCAATCTTTGGGAATCTCAGACGACACGAAAGAGAGGTTGAACAGGCTAGTAATAGGGGTGGCAACAATTTCGGCAGATAATTTTGGAAAGAAAGGGTCCAAATTGTCTAGCCCAGCTGATTTGTAGGGGTCCAGTTTTGCAGCTCTTTCAGAACATCAGCTGACTAGATTTGGGAGAAGGAGAAATGGGGAAGGATTGGGCGAGTTGCTGTGGGGGGTGCAGTGCTGTTGACCAGGGTAGGAGTAGCCAGGTGGAAAGCATTGCCAGCCGTAGAAAAATGCTTATTGAAATTCTCAATTATGGTGGATTTATCAGTGGTGACAGTGTTTCCTATCTTCAGTGCAGTGGGCAGCTGGGGGAGAAGTTCTTATTCTCCATGGACTTTACAGTGTCCCAGAACTTTTTTGAGTTAGTGTTGCAGGAAGCAAATTTCTGCTTGAAAAAGCTAGCCTTGGCTTTTCTAACTGCCTGTGTATAATGGTTTCTAGCTTCCCTGAACAGCTGCATATCACAGGGGCTGTCCGATGCTAATGCAGAACGCCATAGGATGTTTTTGTGTTGGTTAAGGGCAGTCAGGTCTGGGGAGAACCAAGGGCTATATCTGCATTTTTTTTAAATACCCAGGCATCCTCTACTGACGGGATGAAATCAATATCCTTCCAGGATATCCCGGCCAGGTCGATTAGAAAGGCCTGCTCGCTGAAGTGTTTCAGGGAGCGTTTGACAGTGATGAGTGGAGGTCGCTTGATCGCTGAGATCTTGGTTGAAGACAGCAGAGGTGTATTTAGAGGGCAAGTTGGTTAGGATGATATCTATGAGGGTGCCCGTGTTTAAGGCTTTGGGGAGGTACCTGGTAGGTTCATTGATCATTTGTGTGAGATTGAGGGCATCAAGCTTAGAGTGTAGGATGGCTGGGGTGTTAAAAGCATGTTCCAATTTAGGTCGCCTAGCAGCACGAGCTCTGAAGATAGATGGGGGGCAATCAGTTCACATATGGTGTCCAGAGCACAGCCTGGGGCAGAGGGTGGTCTACAGCTGGCGGCAACGGTGAGAGACTTGTTTTTAGAGAGGTGGATTTTTAAAAGTAGAAGTTCAAATTGTTTGGGTACAGACCTGGATAGTAGGACAGAACTCTGCAGGCTATATTTGCAGTAGATTACAACACCGTCCCCTTTGGCAGTTCTATCTTGTCTGAAAATGTTGTAGTTTGGGATGAACATTTCAGAATTTTTGGTGGTCTTCCTAAGCCAGGATTCAGACACAGCTAGAACATCCGGGTTGGCAGAGTGTGCTAAAGCAGTGAATAGAACCAACTTAGGGAGGAGGCTTCTAATGTTAACATGCATGAAACCAAGGATATTACAGTTACAGAAGTTGTCAAAAGAGAGCACCTGGGGAGTAGGAGTGGAGCTAGGCACTGCAGGGCCTGGATTCACCTCTACATCGCCAGAGGAATGGAGGAGGAGTAGGATAAGGGTACGGCTAAAAGCAATATGAATTGGTCGTCTAGAACGTCTGGAACAGAGAGTAAAAGGAGGTTTCTGGGGGCGATAAAATAGCTTCAAGGTATAATGTACAGACAAAGATATGGTAGGACGTGAATACAGTGGAGGTAAACCTAGGTATTGAGTGATGAAGAGAGAGATATTGTCTCTAGAAACATCATTGAAACCAGGAGATGTCATCGCATGTGTGGGTGGTGGAACTAATAGGTTGGATAAGGTATAGTGAGCAGGACTAGAGTCTCTACAGTGAAATAAGCCAATAAACACTAACCAGAACAGCAATGGACAAGGCATATTGACATTAAGGAGAGGCATGCTTAGTTGAGTGATGAAAAGGGTCCAGTGAGTAGAGAGGTTGGTTGGGGTCACGGCGATTTAGACAGCTAGCCGGGCCATCGGTAGCAAGCTAGCATAGGATGGAGGTCTGTTATTAGCCACCTCGTGCGTTTCCGTCGGTAGGATTAGTGGGGTTCCGTGTGGTAGAGGGGATGAATCCAAATCACACACACAAAAAAAACAATAGATATAGTTATAGAGGCCCAAGAAAAAAATAATTAAATAAATGTTAAAAATTATTGTCCGATAGGTCTATTCAGATAGCAGCCGATAAGACAGCTAACGGTTAGCGGATCGCAGATGGGCGTTCAGGTAACGTCGCGACGGAGGAGCCAGCCGGATAACTCCTTTGGGTAGATAACATCGGTAGTCCAGTTGTGAAGGCCCGGTGGGGCTCCGCGTTGGCAGTAAAACGGGTCCGAATAGGTGATTGTAGCCCAGGAGTGATTGATGGAACTCTTCAGCTGGCTAGCTCCGGAATAATTGATGTTTGCTCCGGAATCGACGAAAGCCGATAGTCACACGGATAGCAGCTAGCTAGCTACGAGATCCAGGTATGAATGTCCAGAGTTAGCGGTTGAAATCCAGGGACATGTAGAGAAAAATAGGTCCGGTATGTTCCGTTCCGAGCCGCACCGTACAAAATTGGCGATAGATTTTCGAGCTAAAGGATAGCTGATGACCACAAACTGTGGTTAGCTGAATACTAACGATTAGCCAGTAAAGAAGCTACCTAGCTTCTGATTAGCTTCTGGCTAGCTTCTTCTTGATTGTTTTTCCTCCCCCTCCTTGTATGTTTAGTGGTAGCACCTGTTAATGTTAATTAGTTTGTCTTTATTAGTCAGCCGGCCCGCCTGGTTGTTGTGCGGGATTATTTCATTGTAACCTTCGGCTCTGTTGTAAAGGTACGTGTTAGTGCCTGGTCGTGTATTTTTCTGTTGTATTTTTTGATTCCCTGTGTTTTGGGAACGTAACTTTTGTGAGCACCCTGTGGTGCGTTGGTGCTATTAAAAGACGCACAGCATTGAACTCTGTCTCCTGCATTTGACTTCACACCCACGACACCCGGAGCATTACATATATATATATACGGGACAGGACAAGACGAGGACAAAAGACGTCTGAACTGCTATGCCATCTTGGAACAGAATCCTGTTAGCTAGCTAATAATAGCTGGCTGGCTGGCTCGCTAGCTAATGCTATGTGTATGCTCTCCACTTTCTGGAGGACCGAGTTTTGAAATCAGTGGAATTCGAGTATGATAGCCAAGGAGATGGAGAAAACACCAGTCTGGATTACATGTCAAACTAAGGGTAACCATGCATGGCATCAGACAGGAGACACGTCCAACCATGATGCATACTGGTAAGATAGTCTAGCTAGTTACATTTTCAGATATTACACATTTCTAATTTTAACAGAAAGTGGTTTAATTTCAAGTGTACTGTTAGCGAGCTAACGTTAGCTGGCTGGGTAGCTAGCTAACGTTGTTTATGATCTTATTCTTTGTATCTCAGACACATTTGCTTGACTAGTTATAGCCATAGAACCTGGTTGGTTAGCTACCTGAAAATTCATGCAGGGTAGTAACGTCATGAGTTGTGATTATGGTCCATTGTTTAGCTAGCTAGCTACATGTCTTAACAAAAGACTTCACTCTAATTTTGACATAGTATTTTCATTTAAAGTTGGTGTACTGTTATCTAGCTAGCTCACTAACTAACGTTACGTTATGCGTTGGAATTCATTGTTCACCTTGCTAGCTATCTAGCTACATTTCTTAACAAAATACTCTCATCCTAGTGTGATAGAGCGCAGAATAACTGATACATATTTGAACGCTCAGCACCTGTTGAATATGTCGGACGTCAGTAAACGATGTCAGTAAACGTCGGCAACAAGGCGTAATTCAATTGTTGCCAGCCACATAGTTACAGTCACCAACACTCTGCATAACATGAAAACTGCCTAACCAGCTCTGCTAGGGGGAGTAAAATGGTCAGAGTGGGGTGTTCTCTCATTATGTGTCTAGAAGTAGCTAGTCATTATTAGCCAGTTATCTTGGTTGCTTGACTGTCGTTGTGAGGTCAGAGCTTTTGGAACAACCCTACTTATTGGCCAGAGCGTCCAGTGTGCGCTCTGAACACAAAAAGCTCTGACAGCACAGTTGCAGTCACCAACACTCTGGATAACATACCAGCCTAACCAGTTCTGCTGGGTGAGTAATCTTCAGTTAGCTGTTCTCTCTCTCCTAGATGTCTGGAAGTAGCTGGCAAGGTAGTACCGAATGCACAGATCAACCCTTAAAGAGATGGGTGGGGCTAAGCTTAAGAGCGTGTCAACAATGCTGAATGGGTGTAGACAAAGAAGGGCTCTCCAATAGTAGTACCAAAACATTGAAAGACAGGTTTCTCAAGTGAGTTTACAAGTTGATCAACAACAACAGGCTGCTATGAAAGTGAACTGTGTTTACGCCTGATCAAGGGTGTATTCATTCTGGCGATTCTGTTGAAAAATGTTTTTTACCTGAATTTGTCCTATAGAAACTCTCATTTGCAATTGTTGGACTCATGATTACACCCTAGATCATGAAGATGAAGGCAAGAGTGTGCAAGGCGGTATTGAATGTGTCACTGTCTCTTGACCTTTGTGCACCTACATTGTAAACTTTCATTCATAGGCTAGTTTCTAGCAACCTCATGATGGGTCTTAAACAGCACCGACCGCCACTGATCCAGATATAGTTCCATGTATGTTTGGCGCAGAAGTGTGAAATGAAACTCTGCCCACAGGTGAAGCCCATCCATGACCATATGGTACAAGGACTGGGTACCCTGGCACCATCCTCAGTCTGGTCACATCAACACACTGGAGAGATGGCGGTGACAAGCAGACCTCACCCCATGCATGTCTAAACACCTGTGCTAGCCTTCTGTTCTCTGCTCAGCCTCGCCTCGTTCAACACTTGCTGCCATGTTGTGTATCTGAGAAATGGTCCTGGGGCCTCATTTATCACCTTGCGTACATTTCATACTAAATGCTGGCATACATGGAGATTCTAGGACGAATCAGATTCATTGATAAATCAGATCCATATTATATTGGTGCGGTCATGAATGACCTCCGTTCACCTTTTATGCCCTAATTGTCTGTATGATGTTGGAACTAGGCCATAATAGTTCCTAAAAGAAAGCGCAGTTGCAATGTTCATCACATTTCTGTAGAGGTGTAGGCAGAATGTTGCATTGACTTTTCCAAACAGAAAATGCATGCCACCTAGCGAGTGACAAACAGTAGCCAAGCATTCTGCAAGATTGATTGTCCTTTCGAACAATTTAGAAGTAAATACTACAGCCCACAAATCTATGCAAAAGACGAATTGCTGTTCAATATTTTGTTTATTTATTCATGATTGTGTTTCTATCGCCTGCCTTGGTTAAGGCTCTGAAATTAAACAGGCTAGGCTATGATGTCGTACTCCTAATATCGCACAGCAATACTGTAGCCTATCCATACTGTCACATACTGTCAAGGATACCAGTCTATTTACTTTCGAGCATGCTTGGCTATTGAATGTGCAATTGATAAATGGTAGTCTACTATTTGTTGTGCTCCGGGAATAATTTAAACCAGTTATGTCAGAAAAGAAGAGACGTGCTGCAATATCTTTATGACTTAGGCTTATATAATAAAAGTAAAATAAACATAGTACACAACATGCTGCTATGCGATCTCCTTACCAACAGAAAGAGCATATATTTTAGAGCATATATTTTATCATTACACAACTTCAATAATTTCATCCAAACTGCTCGCACATGTCAACTAGCATCTGCGCAGCCAGGCGCTAAAATTGAACTTGGTTAAAAAAATGTAAGCTTGACACGCTGCAAGTCCCGCCTCTACCATCTCCTCATTGGCAATACAGTTGATCAACCTTCCAGAAGTTGTGCTCACAGTTTGAGATTTGCAAGTTCAAATTGGATATGTATTAACCATTGTGGGAAAATTGGCGCATGCAAAGTTTAGAGTATTTTTGTGCACACACCTTAGATAAATGAGGCCCCTTGTCTTTTCAGGAGCAGTCTGTTCAATTATCTGTTCAAAGGGGCCAGGGTGACACTGAGTAGGATATCTATATTTAAGGAGTGACAAACCAATGTGCCACCTACATATTGTGTATCTTCTGTTTGCACTAAGAGACACCCTCCCACATCACGGATATAGGGCCACATTTGAACAAATAAACCAATATTGTGTGCAAAGTGCTGTAGACAAATAGTTTGT
This sequence comes from Oncorhynchus keta, assembly GCF_023373465.1. Lineage (NCBI taxonomy): Eukaryota > Metazoa > Chordata > Actinopteri > Salmoniformes > Salmonidae > Oncorhynchus > Oncorhynchus keta. Next base: position 12,425,717 of record NC_068437.1, on the reverse strand, counting down.
CCTCTGCATACATGGTAATAATAATAATAATAATAATAATATAATATAATAATAATAATAATAATAATAATAATAATAATAATAATAATAATAATAATAATACATGGTCTACCTTGTTGTCATGTGTTCTGTTTAACTTCCCTTCTTACCATGCATAAGCATGTCTAAACATGTTGATAAAGGGAGAGAAATACGTATAAGCCAGGTTGATACTGTGTGTGGGAAGATCTCGTTGAATGAAGGATGTGTGTTTACTTGCGTGTGTGTGCCCGTGTGTGCTTCCCCTACTTACTTTGTTTCGTTTCTACTTAAATGACCCTGATGTACGGGGATCGATCACATTGACCTGCACCTCTCCACAGTTGCACAGCATTTCCAATCAATTGAATAAATATTCGTCATCCAACACATTACTCTTTCTTAACATTTATGATATTTACTGTAAACAACCACATCCAGCATCTGCAGGAAAAACTCCAAACAATACAACAACATCAATTCCCTTTTTTTTGTCATATACACTTCATTCAGAAAATATTCAGATCCCTCAACTTTTTCCACATTTTGTTGCGTTACAGCCTTATTCAAAAATATATTAAATACCCAATAATGACAAAGCAAATAAACCAATATTGTGTGCAATGTCTACATGACCTACATTGTTGTCATGTGTTCTGTTTAGCTTCCCTTCTCACCATGCATAAACATGTCAATAAAGGAAGAGAAAGACATTCAAGCCAGGTTTGATAATGTATGTGGGAAGATGTCATTTAATAAAGGCTGTGTGTTGCGTGTGCGTGTGCGTGTGCATATGTCTGTGTGCATGTGTGAGCTTGTGGCTCAGAAAGCAGTTTCCAGCTTGAATCATGCCTCTATTCAATCACGCAACCACTGTAGTGCATTGACCACCAGTCCTATGCTAAAGTTGGTGTGCTGAATTGATAATACATGTGAATAAGTAACATGGGATGTTCACTTGTTTCGTTATTTATCCTGTTTCGTTTTTACTTAAATTACCCTGATGTGTGATGATAGATCACATCACATTTCTCAACATGTATGACATTTACAGTAAACAACCACATTCAGCATCTGCAGAAAAACTCCAAACAATACAACAACAACTCCCTTTTTTTGGTCTTATACAAGTATTCAGACCGCTTGACTTTTTCCACATTTACTCTAAAAGTTATTTTTTATTTGATCAATACCCAATAGTGACTAAGCAAAAACTGTTTTAAAAAAGTGTTCACATTATATATAAACTCAGCAAAAAAAGAAACGTCCTCTCACTGTCAACTGCGTTAATTTTCAGCCAACTTAACATGTGTAAATATTTGTATACAAACATAACAAGATTCAACAACTGAGACATAAACTGACCAAGTTCCACAGACATGTGGAACAGACATGAAATTGAATAATGTGTCCCTGAACAAAGGGGGGTCAAAATCAAAAGTGACAGTCGGTGTCTGGTGTGGCCACCAGCTGCATTAAGTACTGCAGTGCATCTCCTCCTCATGGACTGCACCAGATTTGCCAGTTCTTGCTGTGAGATGTTACACCACACTTCCACCAAGGCACCTGCAAGTTCCCGGACATTTCCCGGAATGGCCCTAGCCCTCACCCTCAGATCCAACAGGTCCCAGACGTGCTCAATGGGATTAAGATCCGGGCTCTTTGCTGGCCATGGCTAACATTGACATTCCTGTCTTGCAGGAAATCACACACAGAAAGAGCAGTATGGCTGGTGGCATTGTCATGCTGGAGGGTCATGTCAGGATAAGCTTGCAGGAAGGGTACCACATGAGGGAGGAGAATGTCTTCCCTGTAACGCACAGCATTGAGATTGCCTGCAATGACAACAAGCTCAGTCCGATGATGCTGTGACACACCGCCACAGACCATGACGCACCCTCCACCTCCAAATCGATCCCTCTCCAGAGTACAGGCCTCGGTGTAACGCACATTCATTCGACGATAAACCCAAATCCCACCATCACCCCTGGTGAGACAAAAACTTGTCAGTGAAGAGCACTTTTTGCCAGTCCTGTCTGGTCCAGCGACGATGGGTCTGTACCCATAGGTGTTGCCGGTGATGTCTGGTGAGGACCTGCCTTACTACAACAGGCCTACAAGCCCTCAATCCAGCCTCTCTCAGCCTATTGCGGACAGTCTGAGCACTGATGGAGGGATTGTCTGTTCCTGGTTTAACTTGGGCAGTTGTTATTGCCATGCTATACCTGTCCCGCAGGTGTGATGTTCGGATGTACTGATCCTGTGCAAGAGTTGTTACACATAGTCTGCCACTGCAAGGACGATCAGCTGTCCGTCCTGTCTCCCTGTAGCGCTGTCTTAGGCGTCTCACAGTATGGACATTGTAATTTATTGCCCTGGCCACATCTGCAGTCCTCATGCCTACTTTCAGCATGCCTAAGGCACGTTCACCCAGATGAGCAGGGACCCTGGGCATCTTTCTTTTTCGGTTTCCAGAGTCAGTAGAAAGGCCTCTTTAGTGTCCTAAGTTTTCAGAACTGTGACCTTAATTGCCTACCATCTGTAAGCTGACCGTTCATGTTCATTAATTGTTTATGGTTCATTGAACAAGCATGGGAAACCGTGTTTAAACCCTTTACACTGAAAATCTGTGAATTTATTTGGATTTTTATGAATTATCTTTGAAAGACAGGGTCCTGAAAAAGGGATGTTTCTTTTTTGGCAGCGATTACAGCCTCAAGTGTTCTTGGTTATGACGCTACAAGCTTTGCACACCAGTATTTGGGTAGTTTCTCCCATTCTTCTCTGCAGATCCTCTCAAGCTCTGTCAGGTTGGATGGGGAGCTTCACTGCGCAGCTATTTTTAGGTCTCTCCAGAGATGTTCATTCAGGTTCAAGTCCAGGCTCTGGCTGGGCCACTCAAGGACATTCAGAGACTTGTCCCGAAACCATTCCTGCGTTCTCTTGGCTGTGTGCTTAGGGTCGTTGTCCTGTTGGAAGGTGAACCTTCGCCCCCAGTCTGAGGTCTTGAGGGCTCTGGAACAGGTTTTCATCAAGGATCTCTCTGTACTTTGCTCCACAATCCTTCCCTCAATCCTGAATAGTCTCTGAAAAACATCTCCACAGCATGATGCTGTCACCACCATGCTTCACCATAGGGGTGGTGCCAGGTTTCCTCTAGACGTGATGCTTGGCATTCAGGCCAAAGAGTTCACTCTTGGTTTCATCAGTCCAGTGTATCTTGTTTCTCCTGGTATGAAAGTCCTTTAGGTGCCTTTTGGCAAACTCCTAGCGGGCTGTCATGTGCCTTTTACTGAGGAGTTGCTTCTGTTTGGCCACTCTACCATAAAGGCCTGATTGATGGAGTGCTGCAAAGATAGTTGTCCTTCTGGAAGGTTATTCCGTCTCACTCTGTCAGAGTGACCATCGGGTTCTTGGTCACCTCCCTGATCAAGGTCCATCTCCCCGATTGCTCAGTTTGGACAGGCTGCCAGCTCTAGGAAGAGTCTTGGTGGTTTCAAACGTATTCTATTTAAGAATGATGGCGGAAGCTGTGTTCTTGGGGTTCTTCAATGCTGCATAAATGTTTTGGTTCCCTTCCCCAGATCTGTGTCTCGACACAATCCTGTCTCGGACTCGATGGACAATTCCTTCGACCTCATGGCTTGGTTTTTGCTCTGACATGCACTGTGAACTGTGAGACCTTAAATAGACAGGTGTGTGCCTTTCCAAATCATGTCCAATCAATTGAATTTACCACAGGTGGACTTCAACAATGTAAATAAGGAATTTCTGTTTTAATTTGTATAATATTATTATTATTAATTTGTAATAAAAAATTTAAAAAAATGTGTTTTCACTTTGTCATTATGGGCTATTGTGTGTAGAATAAGGTTGTAACGTAACAAAATGTGGAAAAATTCAAGGGGTCTGAAAACTTTCCCAAATCACTATATATTTATTGAAAGGAGAATCAAGCTCATCACCGTGCACTTTCACCACCCTGTGAAGTTAATCATATAACTTATTTAATTTGTAACCTTATTTCATTTGGGGCGGCAGGGTAGCGTTTAGAGCGTTGGACTAGTAACCGGAAGGTTGCAAGTTCTACCCCCTGAGCTGACAAGGTACAAATCTGTTGTTCTGTCCCTGAACAGGCAGTTAACCCACTGTTCCTGTTCTTAACTGACTTGCCTGGTTAAATAATAGGTAAAAATTAAAACAAAACAAAAACTAATAAACTGCATGTTTTCACATGATGTCGTCATATTTTTTATGTTCATGTACTTTACTCGCATGAAAAGGTTGGATGGAAACCTAGTGAATGTCAAGCAATTTTGAGGAAGCTGGAATTATATTTTGTGCCTGCCTACAGGAGACTTTTGAAGTAGCCTAATCGGACTAAAACGTTGTGACGGGTTGTGTTTATGCCACATATAAAAGGTAATACATTTTAAAAGTTAAATTACAAATATTTTGGCTATAATGAGGTGTTAGGTTCTAGGTGTGCGAGGAAACAGCCACTTGACTAGGAGAGGGGCCTGCTGTGAGCATATGTGGCCACATTATTAATGGATGACTTGCGAGAATGCAACAGGCACTGCATCTCAGTATCGGAAGTAAGATTAAGGCCAGACTGGCCTGCTACTGTGCCTTTCTAGACCTTATAAACTGTAGAGAGTAGACCCACAACTGATCCGAATGGAATTAAACATTCAAATCACACGGCTTTTGCGCCATTATTCAAATGGTATTTTCACTGCAGCCTAGAGTAGAATTTTGTATGCACCAGGCCTCTCCGCTGCCTATCAGCTATTCCTGTTTGTTCTTGTGGATTCATGTTGAGAATTGATGCAGCTTTGAATGCTTTTATGTGTGGTGTAATTGCTAGTTAGCCTATTGCAGATCTAGACAAACGATCCACCTACCACTATTTTCACTATGAATGATGAATAAAGGGCAGGATAGACAGACTGGAAGACTATATTGACCTGTGGTATAGTAAAAGTTAGCGCACTGAAAAACAGTGCATAAGGGAAGTACCAAAACATGTTGATTGCATGCACATGCAAGCAGATGTTGAAATGTGGCAAGGTTGGAAGAAATGATATAGTAAAACCTGCAAAAGAGCGAATGTAAATCAGGGAAAAAAACATACTACCCTCCCCTGTGCCCAATAAAAAACACACAACCCTCCCCAAAGCAGAAATAAAAGTTAGACCACCCTCCCGTATTTTGTTCCTAAAGAGGATTGATGATCAGGCACTGCAAAGAAGGGCTGCCTCACAAATGTAGCATGTCAGTTGCAAAAGACAGTTTGAAGAGACTGTTCAAATTATAGCTCCTGCGTTGCAAAATTGTGCATGCGACAATCCCATCTGCAAATAAATCTAAATGTCAATCATGTTGTTCTGTTATCTCACAACCAAGCCGAAACCAGAGTCAAAGTATTCTCAAACATTTTTTGTATTTTAGCTAAAGGACGAAGCTTGATTCTAGAAGATCAGGAACTTCTTTCTCGGCAGCTCTGTCAGTAAAGGAGATGTCCGTCATACACTCAGGGCAGCGACACAGGTATCTGGGGCTTAAGCACGTCAATCACACAGATACAGACACAGACAAAAACACAGACGAACAACACACACAAATACACACACACACACACATCGGCTGCATCCGTCAGTTTGTGTCATTTAATGCGACCTCGTAAAATGTGGTGTTTTCATTGATGTGTTTACGTGTGTAGATACAGTACCTGAGTGTGCATGCATGTACTTGAGAGGAATATAAATATAACTATGAGTCTTTATATGTATATAGCTCCTTTCTCCTGCTCTTTTAGGAGGCATGGCTGGACAGTGTGACGGTCTGAAGAGCTACCTTTGAAAGAATGCAGTGTGTAGACATCAGCAGGCAAGCACGCCCTATACATACATTAGCTCACTTATCCCCAGCGATCTTGCACCGTCGTGCCTTTCACAGAGAAAATGCAAATTCATCACTGCCACTCAGTGGCTGCATCCCAATACTCTAAAATGGCATCCTTGTGTCCGAACTTGAGAATAATTAATAGGAGACTGTCATAGAGCTTCCCATGGGGACGCTTCCACCTGTCCAGTACTTCTAGATAGATGCAGATAACGAAAACAAGACAAGGAAAGGGTCACTTTAGAATATGCTGGGAGGATGCTACTATGTAACATCAATGTTCTCAATTCCTGGTTTCATGATCCCAGAGTCATTCAAGGTACAAGGGGCAACAGCTCAAAATATGCCTTGTCATCTAAAGGTTTTTTTCCAGGCAGGCATCCTATTTCTATCAGGATACAGCAGTATCATAGTCAGCACCATACTGCAGCATGAAAGAGCTACACAGAGGAAGATGACCTTATCATACCAAGTAAAAAGCTACAGATTTGTAATGTCTCCTCGTGCTTTTCATTTGCCAGAACAGGGTGAAAAACGCAGAGAACGGAGCCGTTGTGTGGACCAGCAGCTCCCCCAGCTGTAACACTGAGAATGAGGCAGTAAGGAAGAGAAAGGCAGTGTGTCTGTGTTTGAGTGAGTTACAGAAAGAGAAAACAGAGAAAGGAGGCAAGAGAAAAAGGGAGACCGAAATGTGTGAGGGAGGGAGAAAAAAGGAGCGGAAATGGTGTCGAGAAGCAGAAGCCAGAGGGATAGAGAGAGAAGCTATGAGCGAGACAGAAAGAGTGAAAACAGTGGAGTGAGGCAGAGTGAGAAAGAGTTTAGACCCTGCAAGGGAGAGAATCACCATGGCAACCACTGAACCATGAAGGCTGCTCTCATCTTTAAAAAAAGGAAATAGTCTAAATAAGAAGTAAGCATATGATTCAACGCATATTGTTAACACTTCATTTTAAGCTGTCTTTATTACAGTGCCTAGTTACACTGTATTAACAACATGAAGCTGGTTGTAAGTGCAGTCTGAAATTACAAAGGTGTAAAAACTGAATGCTTGTTATCGTGCTTTTTACAAATGTAACATTTTCAGATAGTATCCGAACCGAACACACCATTTTTCAGCCTGCACAAACCACATTATAAGTGTTAGCCTACTGCAAACCAACCACCTCATTGAAACAACTCTGCTATAAAGGGCTCTGGATTCCAGGACCAGGTCCAGCTTTCGTTTGAAATGCATGAAAGCTTTGAGCACTATGTCAAAAACAGGGGGGTGGGGCGGGGGCTACATAACAAAACAGTTACATAATTTAACGGTACATTTAAGCTGAATGCAACAGTAGCTAAGGACGTCAGGGCTTGACAATGGGTGAAATCAAACCATTTTTAACACTTTAATAAGCAGTTATGGCTAAAATTGTGAGATAGCTTCCAAAATTGTGAGCCTATTAAAGCAAAAAATCCACAGGTTGTGGGCGACCTTATGCCGCCCCACTTCTTGTATAGTGTTTTCACTTTGAACAAAAACTAGGGGTTTGAGCCCTCAGCCGTCTTGGGCTGATCTTCTGGGCTAGCTAATCGTGCCTTCTCGAATGACCCTGCTCCCCCAGAGATGGAGAAGAAGTGAAAGTCACTTGCAACCTAACGTTACAGCCACGAGAAACAAACAGAGCAGAAGAAGCCAACAAGCATCATTCTCAGTTCTTGGATTAGAATCAACTCGACCCCAAATAAAAAGCAACAAGAAAAAGACTACTCATAAACCGGATAAACATTGGAATTAGTTTTGAAAGGTGGAAGAGTGATGCAGAAATGGCCACAATTCTCATGGACTGGTAACATACGGTAAGTGTTGGGTTGCGTTTTTGCCTGCTAGCTACATTAGCTGCTAACCTTAGTGTGTTCAATGTTCAAGCTAGCTAACAAGGCTACTTTGCTAGCTAGCTAACGTGTTCTGTATTCTGACTATGTTGCACTCAAAGTGTTGCACTAACAATAGCATCATGTAGCTACACTGCATAAACCCCACAAGATACCCAATGCCTTTATTTCAACTCGCTAACATTAGCTAGCTAACGCTAGATATGCAGATTGTTTACATTATAGCTAACGTAAACTCACCCCATTCCGTACAAATGTGTGTAACCGCGACATTCAAATGAGGCTACAAAGAAAACTAATGGGACTGTAGCGACTGTGTTTATGTCAAAATTGGGGGTGTGAACTAGGTTTCTATTCAAGCGTTGATTGACATGTTAATGGCTCTATAGTATTGGAGAAAAGTTGAAAAAACTGACCCTCTGTTACATCTTGACGTGTCATGTCGTAACGTACAGCACGCATAAAGCTACTCTCTCCACTAGGTGTAGAACTTCTCTCATAGTTTAAAAACAAGAAATGGACAGTGACAGGCGTAAGGGGGGGATATCCAGTCATTTCTTTCATCATTGCATGCGATCATCATTCTCAAAGCCGCTGTTTACTTCTAATATATATGCCATTTAGCTGACGCTTTTATCCAAAGCGACTTACAGTCATGTGTGCATACATTCTACGTATGGGTGGTCCCGGGAATCGAACCCACTACCCTGGCGTTACAAGCGCCATGCTCTACCAACTGAGCCACAGAAGTACCACACTTCTAAGATCACTTTAGCACCACCCTAAAAACCAGATTCAAATTTGACACAACCCTTCAAATAGGTATGTAATGACACATTATATAAACTATTTATAGTGTTTTATTTACATTTTAGAGGCGATAAGGTGATAAGTTGGACAGATCGAGTGAAAAAAGCAATTTTCCCACACGACATCTGTCCTTCTCACTATCACGCATTCGTTTCGCTTCCCCACCTGCCATTTTTAAAAAGACCCAACGGGGCTCATTGCCTGCTTGAATTATGCAGAAAAGGGCAGTGTTTAGGTCATGTAATTGATTTTGTTGGAAAGGGGAGAAATTGTGCTTTACAATGGTATTGACATTACAGTTGATCTGGAAGTATTACGTTTTTGGGGCGCTAAAATAAGGTCAATTGTACAGACCAAGGTGATGTACGAGTTTACGTGAGTTTACGTTGGTGTGTTTCATTTGTAGATGATAATGCCAGCTATGCAGCTAGGTGGTAGACAACATTTTCGGCCCAGGACCACCCCAAAACATGTACAGTGCCTTGCGAAAGTATTCGGCCCCCTTGAACTTTGCGACCTTTTGCCACATTTCAGGCTTCAAACATAAAGATATAAAACTGTATTTTTTTGTGAAGAATCAACAACAAGTGGGACACAATCATGAAGTGGAACGACATTTATTGGATATTTCAAACTTTTTTAACAAATCAAAAACTGAAAAATTGGGCGTGCAAAATTATTCAGCCCCCTTAAGTTAATACTTTGTAGTGCCACCTTTTGCTGCGATTACAGCTGTAAGTCGCTTGGGGTATGTCTCTATCAGTTTTGCACATCGAGAGACTGAAATTTTTTCCCATTCCTCCTTGCAAAACAGCTCGAGCTCAGTGAGGTTGGATGGAGAGCATTTGTGAACAGCAGTTTTCAGTTCTTTCCACAAATTCTCGATTGGATTCAGGTCTGGACTTTGACTTGGCCATTCTAACACCTGGATATGTTTATTTTTGAACCATTCCATTGTAGATTTTGCTTTATGTTTTGGATCATTGTCTTGTTGGAAGACAAATCTCCGTCCCAGTCTCAGGTCTTTTGCAGACTCATCAGGTTTTCTTCCAGAATGGTCCTGTATTTGGCTCCATCCATCTTCCCATCAATTTTAACCATCTTCCCTGTCCCTGCTGAAGAAAAGCAGGCCTAAACCATGATGCTGCCACCACCATGTTTGACAGTGGGGATGGTGTGTTCAGGGTGATTAGCTGTGTTGCTTTTACGCCAAACATAACGTTTTTCATTGTTGCCAAAAAGTTACATTTTGGTTTCATCTGACCAGAGCACCTTCTTACACATGTTTGGTGTGTCTCCCAGGTGGCTTGTGGCAAACTTTAAACGACACTTATGGATATCTTTAAGAAATGGCTTTCTTCTTGCCACTCTTCCATAAAGGCCAGATTTGTGCAATATACGACTGATTGTTGTCCTATGGACAGAGTCTCCCACCTCAGCTGTAGATCTCTGCAGTTCATCCAGAGTGATCATGGGCCTCTTGGCTGCATCTCTGATCAGTCCTCTCCTTGTATGAGCTGAAAGTTTAGAGGGACGGCCAGGTCTTGGTAGCTTTGCAGTGGTCTGATACTCCTTCCATTTCAATATTACCGCTTGCACAGTGCTCCTTGGGATATTTAAAGCTTGGGAAATCTTTTTGTATCCAAATCCGGCTTTAAACTTATCATCATTAGTCATTTAGGTCAACATTGGATCATTCCGAGATCCTCACTGAACTTCTGGAGAGAGTTTGCTGCACTGAAAGTAAAGGGGCTGAATAATTTTGCACGCCCAATTTTTCAGTTTTTGATTTGTTAAAAAAGTTTGAAATATCCAATAAATGTTGTTCCACTTCATGATTGTGTCCCACTTGTTGTTGATTCTTCACAAAAAAAAATACATTTTTATATCTTTATGTTTGAAGCCTGAAATGTGGCAAAAGGTTGCAAAGTTCAAGGGGGCCGAATACTTTCGCAAGGCACTGTATCTAGCTATAAAATTCACAAAGCACATACAGAATAGAATTTCATGCCTTGACTGCTAACATTAGCTAGCAAGCTACCTAAAGCTGGTAAATAGCTAGCTAGCTGGACTCGATCTTCTTATAATCCCTGATCCTTGTTCTCAGGCTATCCGTACCGAAGGGTGTTATGTGAGACACACCCAGGATTTTAACGTTAGCTAGCTTGTATCAACAAGCTGGTAGTTTGGCCACTGGTAGTGGCCAGACCGAAGCCACTCCTCAGTAAAATGCACATGACAGCCTGCTTGGAGTTTGCCAAAAGGCACCCAAAGGACTCTCAGACCATGAGAAACTAGATTCTACGGTCTGATAAAACCAGGATTGAACTCTTTGGCCTGAATGCCAAGCATCATGTCTGGTGGAAACCTGCACCATCCATATGGTGAAGCATGGTGGTGGCAGCATCATGTTGTGGGGGAAGTTTTTCAGCGGCAGGGACTGGGAGACTAGTCAGGATCGAGAAAAGGATGAACGGATCACAGAGAGTACAGATTTGATGAAAACCTGCTCCAGAGTGCTCAGGACTTCAGACTGGGCCGAAGGTTCACCTTCCAACAGGACAACGACCCTAAGCACACAGCCAAGACAACGCAGGAGTGGTTTTGGGACACGTCTCTGAATGGCCCAGCCACAGCCCGGACTTGAACCTAATCAAGCATCTCTGGAGAGACCTGAAAATAGCTGTGCAGTGACGATCCCCATCTAACCTGACAGAGCTGGGGAGGATCTGCAGAGAATAATGGGAGAAACTCCCCAAAACAGGTGTTTTTTAAATACATTACAATACATTTTTTTAAATACATTTTAAAACAATGGAAGAAACCTAAAACAATTCTGAAAACCTGATTTTGCTTTGTCATTATTGGGTATTTAATATATTTTTGAATAAGGCTGTAACGCAACAAAATGTGGAAAAAGTTGAGGGATCTGAATATTTTCTGAATGAAGTGTATATGACAAAAAAAAGGGAATTGATGTTGTTGTATTGTTTGGAGTTTTTCCTGCAGATGCTGGATGTGGTTGTTTACAGTAAATATCATAAATGTTAAGAAAGAGTAATGTGTTGGATGACGAATATTTATTCAATTGATTGGAAATGCTGTGCAACTGTGGAGAGGTGCAGGTCAATGTGATCGATCCCCGTACATCAGGGTCATTTAAGTAGAAACGAAACAAAGTAAGTAGGGGAACAAGTGAACAGCACGTCTTACTTATTCACTTGAGTTATCGATTCAGCACACCAACTTCTGCATAGAGCTGGTGGTCAACGCACAACAGTGGTTGAGTGATTGAATAGAGGCATGATTCAAGCTCATCAACCCCCTGCACTTACATTGCACTGCACTGCAGGAAGCTGCCTTCCGGTGCCACTAGCTCACACATGCACACGCACACACGCAAGTAAACACACAGCCTTCATTCAACGAGATCTTCCCACACACAGTATCAACCTGGCTTATACGTCTTTCTCTCCCTTTATCAACATGTTTAGACATGCTTATGCATGGTAAGAAGGGAAGTTAAACAGAACACATGACAACAAGGTAGGCCATGTATGCAGAGGACAAACTGTTTGTCTACAGCACTTTGCACACAATATTGGTTTATTTGTTCAAATGTGGCCCTATATCCGTGATGTGGGAGGGTGTCTCTTTGTGCAAACAGAAGATAAACAATATGTAGGTGGCACATTGGTTTGTCATTCCTTTAAATATAGATATCCTACTCAGTGTCACCCTGGCCCGTTTGAACAGAAAATTGGGCAGACTGCCCCTGAAAAGACAAGGAGTTGCTGTGTGCACAAAAAAAAGACTAAACTTTGCATGTGCCAATTTTCCCGCAACGGTTGGTATTTATCCATTTTGAACTTGACGGGGGGAAGGTGTGCTTATCTCCATGCAAATCTCAAACTGTGAGCACAACTTCTGGAAGGTTGGTCAACTGTATACCAAGCAAATGAGCATATTGTTTGTTTGGTGGAAATGGGTGGTGTTTGATGCGGGAACTATAATAGGCCTAATAGTAGGCTATTAAAAACATTCAGATGAAAGCCTAATCTAGGCTGACTAGACAGGGCTGTAACGTCACAAAATGTGGAAAAAGTCAAGGGGTCTGAATACTTTCCGAATGCACTGTGTGTTTCCATAATGAGCTCTGCATCTGTCTTAAACTCTGCAACTTTGTCATTCCCGTCCTTGTTTTGGACAATCTCTCTTTTATTGCTCACTTTGGCCTGCTGGGCTGGGGGGGGCCTTGGCCACGCCTTCAGTGCTCGCTGAAAACAGAAGGGGGGGATTGGAAATAAACATCATAGTTGCTATTTAAAAAGGACTTCAGACAGCTCTACAAACAGTGCCTTGCGAAAGTATTCGGCCCCCTTGAACTTTGCGACCTTTTGCCACATTTCAGGCTTCAAACATAAAGATATAAAACTGTATTTTTCCGTGAAGAATCAACAACAAGTGGGACACAATCATGAAGTGGAACGACATTTATTGGATATTTCAAACTTTTTTAACAAATCAAAAACTGAAAAATTGGGCGTGCAAAATTATTCAGCCCCTTTACTTTCAGTGCAGCAAACTCTCTCCAGAAGTTCAGTGAGGATCTCGGAATGATCCAATGTTGACCTAAATGACTAATGATGATAAATACAATCCACCTGTGTGTAATCAAGTCTCCGTATAAATGCACCTGCACTGTGATAGTCTCAGAGGTCCGTTAAAAGCGCAGAGAGCATCATGAAAAACAAGAACACACCAGGCAGGTCCGAGATACTATTGTGAAGTAAGTTTAAAGCCGGATTTGGATACAAAAGATTTCCCAAACTTTAAACATCCCAAGGAGCACTGTGCAAGCGATAATATTGAAATGGAAGAAGTATCAGACCACTGCAAATCTACCAAGACCTGGCCGTCCCTCTAAACTTTCAGCTCATACCTGTGAAGACTGATCAGAGATGCAGCCAAATGCCCATGATCACTCTGGATGAACTACAGAGATCTACAGCTGAGGTGGGAGACTCTGTCCATAGGACAACAATCAGAGTACATTGCACAAATCTGGCCTTTATGGAAGAGTGGCAAGAAGAAAGCCATTTCTTAAAGATATCCATAAAAAGTGTTGTTTAAAGTTTGCCACAAGCCACCTGGGAGACACACCAAACATGTGGAAGAAGGTGCTCTGGTCAGATGAAACCAAAATTGAACTTTTTGGCAACAATGAAAAAAACGTTATGTTTGGTGTAAAAGCAACACAGCTCATTTGAACACACCATCCCCACTGTCAAACATGGCGGTGGCAGCATCATGGTTTGGGCCTGCTTTTCTTCAGCAGGGACAGGGAAGATGGTTAAAATTGATGGGAAGATGGATGGAGCCAAATACAGGACCACTCTGGAAGAAAACCTGATGGAGTCTGCAAAAGACCTGAGACTGGGACGGAGATTTGTCTTCCAACAAGACAATGATCCAAAACATAAAGCAAAATCTACAATGGAATGGTTCAAAAATAAACATATCCAGGTGTTAGAATGGCCAAGTCAAAGTCCAGACCTGAATCCAATCGAGAATCTGTGGAAAGAATTGAAAACTGCTGTTCACAAATCCTCCATCCAACCTCACTGAGCTCGAGCTGTTTTGCAAGGAGGAATGGGAAAAAATTCAGTCTTTCGATGTGCAAAACTGATAGAGACATACCCCAGACTTACAGCTGTAATCGCAGCAACAGGTGGCGAAACGTATTAACTTATAAGGGGGCTGAATAATTTTGACACGCCCAATTTTTCAGTTTTTGATTTGTTAAAAAGTTTGAAATATCCAATAAATGTCGTTCCACTTCATGATTGTGTGGAGTCTTGTTGTTGATTCTTCACTGAAAAAATACAGTTTTATATCTTTATGTTTGAAGCCTGAAATGTGGAAAAAGGCCGCAAAGTTTAAGGGGGCTGAATACTTTCGCAAGGCACTGTATCATAGCATGTACTGTACCTTCGACCCTCCTTACCTTTGCACATATCTGGCTGGTCTTTTAAGAAAAGATCTCTGAATTGACTTTTTCTTTGCGTTTCCTCGTGATTCATCCCCCCACTTGCCAGGACCTTTTCATCTTTGACCTTTGCTGGCCGATCGATCTTTTCACTCCATTTTCTTAAGATCTCTCCATCAAGCTTATCTCTATTCGGTAATGCTGTGACTGTAATCTTTGTTTTTGTCTTTTCTCCCAATTCACCTCTTTCCACTTTTGTCATACTACTGCACGTAAGAACTCATCGCCCATATCATAGTCCCTCTCTGACCAGCCCATGTCAATGTCCAGGTCCTTTTGAACTTTGCTGCCTGGCCTGTGTAAGTGTCTTGAGTCTTTCCTCTAGCTGCTGCTGCTGCAAAAAAAAAGAAGAGAAATCTGACAAGAGAAGAGAGTGAAGGGACATTTATACACACAGAAAAACAGAAATAAGAGAAATGCCTTGTACATGCTTTCAGACGAGCGCAGCACTCATCATTGTATCAATATGCTACCATTCTGTTTTTTTTCACAACCTGCGCTTGGCTGGATCATCCTGCTGAGGGTTCAGAGTCTTCGACTCAGCTGCAGTAACTGAAATCTGACAAGAAAAAAAATGTTTTACTGGCATTCATATCAAAAGGAATGTGTTTGATTATAGTTCCCTCAACACTAAAATATGTGCAAATTATTGAGTATGCTTTCAAATGGATTTGTTTTCAAATAGAAACACAATAGACCTTTCCAGACAAGTTCAGGACAGTTTGAATAGATGATCAACAGACCATTCTATTCATTTAATAGACTGCAATTAAATATCAATCTGTGACTAACATAGAGTTAAACGTTTCATTGCACAAAACAACTGTAAGAGATTTGTTTGACCTCAGCACTAGCTGAGAAGATGGAGAAATCTGGAAGATGAGGGAGGTTACAAACAGACAGTATAAGTGACAGGTGTTGAAACTAACCTCACACATCCCCCATATTCTCCGCCTATCCTCTCTCATTTTACCTTGTGCACATCCTGGCTGGTCCTCCTGAGCCAATCTGACTCATCACCCCAGACTACGCAAAATTGAGGAATCTGTCATGAAAAGGAAAAATGAATAAGTGGGGTCTTACAGTATGTGACAATAACAAACAGTAAGTCATAATGCTGCACCTTCCTCTTTCAGACCTTTGCACTGCTGGGGTGTGGTGGTCTCTTTGACCTGAACAACCAGCAAAAAAAATTGATACATCTGCATGGAGAAAGATTTTGAGGAGAGATAGATAAACATACTGAGGGTATTCATGCTCACTTCACATTATGAACATCAAGAATATTGTTATTCTTCTCTTTATCCTCTATAGTGGTGTTTCTTTTTAAAGTCTCTTTCATCCACATGTTTTACCTTTGCATTTTGCTGGCTGGTTCTCCTGAAATACCCCTTTCTTTTCAACTGCTCTTTTTTTTGTCTCTTGGTTTTATTTCATCTCTCTCAGCTGTATTACCATCACTTTGGAATAGGAGCTTTCTTTTCCTCAATGTCCACATTCCAGTTTTTCCATTCGACTTTACATAATGTATGAACTCATTGTCACTATCCATTGTTGGCTCACTACTATAAAGCCTCACAGTGGAGGTGTTATAATACCCATAAAACCTAGTGGTTAAACAGGGAAATGGTTCCAATCATTTTTTACACCATTCATTTCTTCCCATAGGGAATTTTAGAACATTTGGAAATCAGGGCTGTCTTTCGTATAGGTTTACACTGCTTTGACATCCATGTAAACCTCTCTCAGACAAGGCAACTTTTATCAATATATTCCGATCTATTTACTCTCAGATTCGAAGAAGCAAATTTGCATCAAAGTATACATCATTCAAGACTACAAATCCCTGCAAGCTCCCGCACGTCATCTCTAGCTGACACCTTTGCAAACAGGTATTGTGTCCATTTAAAACTTGCACAAGGCAGTTCACAGAACTGTCAATTAAAATAAATGTTGCCAAATTATTCCATACTAAATTTAGCTAACATTAGATAGTTAGTCCATAGATTCTTACCTTTGCCTCGATTCGGCAGTCAGGTTCCAGATGATCATAGCATTTGTAGTTCTTTATGGTTGTCACAGTAGCAACTAATTAGCAATTCATTTTGGGGTGGTAAATATAGCAAATATATTGATAAAAGTCACCTTGTTCTAGAGAGATTTACACAGTTATCAAAACGTCAAGCCAGAGTAATGTTTATATGACCCCTTACAAACAGGCCACATTTTTGCCTGCAACAAACCTTTGCACCTCTCGTGCATATGCTGGCGTGCTGGTGACATTGTAGTGGTGTGCAGATGTGGGTGGGAATCTATTTGAATCAATCCATTGAATATACACCATCGAAATGAAAGCAAAATTGAGAAATCATTCAGACGCAACGGCAACGGACGTTTTCATGAGAAGTCAGTTCAAAAAATGTCTGCCCTGCTAGAGTTGCCCCGGTCAACTGTAAGTGCTATTATTGTGGAAACGTCAAGGAGCAACAACACAAGCTCACAGAACGGGACCGCTGAGTGCTGAAGCATGTAAAAATGGTGTCCTCGGCTGCAACACTCACTAACTTCCTTTATTTCTTCACTTATGCACTCATTGTCACTTTCGATTACTTCCTCAATTTCACTGTCACTTTCTGACCAGTCAGTCTATTTTTTAACTTTTTAATTTTTCAACTTTATTTAACCTGGTAGACGAGTTGAGAACAAGTTTTAATTTACAACTGCGACCTGGCCAAGATCAAGCAAAGCAATGCGACACAAAAAACAAGACAGAGTTACACATGGTATAAACAAATGTACAGTCGATAACACAATAGGAAAAAAAGTCTATATGCAGTGTGTGCAAATGACGTGAGGAGGTAAGGCCATAGTAGTGAAGTAATTACAATTTAGCAAATTAACACGTAGAAGTAGAAATACTGGTCTGCAAAAGTAGAAATACTGAGGTGCAAAAGAGCAAAAAAGTAAATAAAAACAATATGGGGATGAAGTAGGTAGATTGGATGGGCTATTTACAGAGGGTCTGTGCACAGCTGCAGCGATCGGTTGCTTGCTCAGATAGCTGATATTTAAAGCGAAATCAATGTCCAGGTCCTTTTCGCCTTTGACCCTTGCTGCCTGGTCTTTCTGAGGGTTCTGAGTCCTATCCCTGTCTGCAGCAAAAACAGAGAGATCTGAAAAAAGAAACAGGAGTGTTATTAAATGGACTTTCAAGCGATAGTAACACAAAGCAATAAAGACTGGAAAAAGGTTTCGAACATGCTCATCAGTCATAATTGTATCCATACAGTATGCTGCAACTCCAAGTAATGCCTTTTAACCATTGCTATTTGAAAACATTCTGCAGTTAACAGATAAATGGCTGCCCTCAAGTGGAAAAGTGAGAGATAAACATATTAGTGAGGGTGTTCAAGCTCGCCTCATATTTTTTTTTTTGTGACCATATTCTTTGGGGGGTGGGGGTGGGTGGGGGGGTAACAGGTAAAATATTCCAAAACATTGGTACAATGTTCAAACCAGGAAAACAAAAAACAAAAAACTTTAACACTTATTGCGTCTCTTTCAGTTTCACCTTTGTATTTTGCTGGCTGGTTCTCCTGAAGGACCTCTTTCTTTTCATCTCCCTCTTTCTCATCCTCTTAGATTACTTTGTCTTTGTCAACACCATCACTGTCTGGCATTCTCTATTTATCTCATTTATATTCCCATCTTTCTGGAGTTCATCATGAACACATCATCACTCTTACAGTTACTCTCTGACTCTCTCTATATCAATGTCCAGGTCCTTTTAACCTTTGACCTTTGCTGCCTCATCTGTCTGAGTGTCCTAAGTTTTTCCTTCAGCTGCAGCAAAAACAGACAAATCTGGCAAAAAAAAAGAGGGAGGGGACATTAATACACACATCAAAGTAAATCTCAGCTTCGCTAAAAATACAGTCAAGAAAAATGATTATGTTGATCATAGTGATTCAGGAGTAACATTAAAACTGAATAATAAGCCCAATTAACATTAGACAACTTTACAGAAAACCCTCAAGTTGCTGAAATAAGTAAATTAAATCAATGATGAGAGAATCATCAGAATAACTAAAATATCAGTGCATATGGCAATATTTTGCTAAGTGCAGAGATGTATTACATTTACATTACATTTAAGTCATTTAGCAGACGCTCTTATCCAGAGCGACTTACAAATTGGTGCATTCACCTTATGACATCCAGTGGAACAGCCACTTTACAATAGTGCATCTAAATCTTTTAAGGGGGGTGAGAAGGATTACTTTATCCTATCCTAGGTATTCCTTAAAGAGGTGGGGTTTCAGGTGTCTCCGGAAGGTGGTGATTGACTCCGCTGTCCTGGCGTCGTGAGGGAGTTTGTTCCACCATTGGGGAGCCAGAGCAGCGAACAGTTTTGACTGGGCTGAGCGGGAACTGTACTTCCTCAGTGGTAGGGAGGCGAGCAGGCCAGAGGTGGATGAACGCAGTGCCCTTGTTTGGGTGTAGGGCCTGATCAGAGCCTGGAGGTACTGAGGTGCCGTTCCCCTCACAGCTCCGTAGGCAAGCACCATGGTCTTGTAGCGGATGCGAGCTTCAACTGGAAGCCAGTGGAGAGAGCGGAGGAGCGGGGTGACGTGAGAGAACTTGGGAAGGTTGAACACCAGACGGGCTGCGGCGTTCTGGATGAGTTGTAGGGGTTTAATGGCACAGGCAGGGAGCCCAGCCAACAGCGAGTTGCAGTAATCCAGACGGGAGATGACAAGTGCCTGGATTAGGACCTGCGCCGCTTCCTGTGTGAGGCAGGGTCGTACTCTGCGGATGTTGTAGAGCATGAACCTACAGGAACGGGCCACCGCCTTGATGTTAGTTGAGAACGACAGGGTGTTGTCCAGGATCACGCCAAGGTTCTTAGCGCTCTGGGAGGAGGACACAATGGAGTTGTTATTACAGGTCATGAATGTTTAGGGACATGCTACAGACTTTGTGGCACATCAGAAAGATCAGCATACCTCAAATCCAAATGTTGAGAGTTCAAATCCTAGAGGGGGGCTATATTTTATGTAGTCACCTGTGTTTTGAAATTAGTGGGAAACGCCAATTGGCTAATGGCCAACAAGCTGTGTCAGCTGGAAACTAACAGTAAAGCTATCATGCTTGAAAACAAATTATATAGTTCCAAAACCATATTATTACATTTTCTGTTGTTACATTTACCTCCCGAAAATGCTGTTATTTAGGTAATTTCCTTAATAGGAGACATCAGAGGTCAGCATGTGGGAGAAGTCGGAGCTTAGGAATGATAGACACATTTCTCACTAGTAATTACCAATTGGTAATATTTTTGGTAAATTCCCACTATCCACTTGGTTACTAATGCAGCATTACGTACAATCATTACTGCACTTTAAAATGGAGTTGGGGCAATGTGCTGAAGGGACTTCTTTCGCATTTTTTTGAGGGGCGGTCAAAATGATGTTGTATTTGTGCCAACCGTCAGTGGAAATGTTGTACCAGTATAAGTGGTTTTATGATTATGTGGATGCAACTGGTTCACAGGAAGTAAGTGTTTCATTTTCAATAACTTACTGTCAAGTAATTACAAGTGGGTTTTTGTAAAATTCACAGTCATTTACTGCAGCTAATCCATCACACTCACTAACCTAATGGTCTGGTAGGAAAGTGAGTGCTACAATTACATGGTGACTAGCTTTAAATTAAATAGCATATGGTTCTTTGGTATCACATGCACTTATGTGAACAGAACTGACTGTGTGAAAGCTTAATGATTATCAACAGAGCATATTAAGTGGGATGACATTCCTGCTTATGGAAGACCAAAAGAGCTAGCTGAAAGCCTCAAATAAGCCAAGCCTGTAATATTTTGATAGGTTGGCACTGTTACAGTATGCTGCCAATCAGCAAGTGATGTGCATGTTGTCAACAGAAGAGTCAGTGAAGGCACAGTAGGTTACTGGCAAGATTGCTAGAGGCAGCGTGTGTCATGTAGGTTACTGGCAATATTTTACCAGTAAGTTATTGTGACTTTTACAATAACTTACTGACAAGTAGTTTCCAGTTAAGAATTTACAAATTCACAGTCATTTCTGGCACCAAATTAACATAAGTTACTGGAAATGCACAATGATCTCGTCACTGGGCAGCTCATTACTGACATATTCCCTTACAAAGTTTTACAAAACGTGCTACTTTCAATAGCATAAACATCAAACACTTCCCTTAAAGACAACAATGACGGATTGAAGACAGAGGTGCAGAACGCCTCAAGATAAAAACGTCATATTCAATATCTGTGAATCGGACTAAATTTTAGCACTTCCCTCCACATACTCGTATACTCGTGGGAAATAACCTATAATCAGGACAACAAAACAAAACAAAATGATGAGGCTAGAGAAATGTATCGACCAATATTACCAACACACTCAACAGCAAAATATTAAATTCCCAAAAGAAAACGAGACACCTCAACAGACACAGACGATTTATGCTTTTCACCACCTGAAATGGTGAGTGTAGGAACCGACTCGCTAAATTCGATAAATTGGGCATAGGTGAACTAGTCAGTAAATTTATAAAGAAGTTGAAGGCGAGCCTCAAGATGAGTAAATGAAAAAGCAGCAACAATGGAGAAAGAAACAATCAAGCTAAAAGGTACAGTCAATACTATCGAAATGGACGTTGAACATTTTTTGGGGGAAATAGAACATGTTTCTGAGAGAAGCTTTACTTGAAATACAGACTAGATCTATGCGAGAATATCTGATACTTACCAATATTACAGAGAATGAGGGTGAAGATCCATAATAGTGTGGTGAAAGATTTCCTGGTTAAAGTGCCACAGATCACAGGCGATATAAAATCAAACTCAAACTTGTACATCCTTTCGGACAGCGAGGAAACCGATTTAAAGGCCCAATCGTTGCAAAATGGGCATTCTTTAAGGATAAAATAATGGTTAAAAGTCTGGGCAAAAGGCTCGCTGGCATGAAAATAGACATGACCGATCAGTTCCCAAAGGAAATTGCAAAACGGCGCAAAGTTCTGTACCCACTCTTTAAAGTAAACAGACTAAATGGGAAACGTTTAGCTCTGGTAGTCGATAACCAACTGTGCCGAGACACCAAGTCTACTCCATGGCTATTGTAGATAATACAAAGTTCCCATAGAGGAGTCGAATAATGGAACACCCAATACTATCCATGGTAGGGATTGTAATAAAACACTGGAAATCTATCAAATACAACAATTGATAAAGATATAAACTACAAATACAATATACCATTCAAGATAGGGAATGTTGTAAAATAATTTGTTTTCGACATTCTATTTAGAGTATTTTAGAAATAGAAAAGACGGCATTAGAAGAAAATACAATTATTGAAATGATACAACTTCAAATATAAGGAACTGGAACACAGAAGTATTTCAAACTGGAAATTAGGTCGTAATCAACATAGTAGGGATAAAAACACAGCAAAGACATAGAAGGCACGGTATGTGGGTATGTGTGGGTGTGTATGTGGGGGGAGTGCGGTTGTCATGGAAGATGGGGTGTGTGTTAAGTGAGTGAAAAAGTCAAATGGTTGCAAGTGCCAGAGCCCATGTGTGTCTGCGAGCGGAAGTTGTAACAGGGAGAGTTTTCAATTTGTGCAGATATGGGATATACACTTTAAAATATATGACAAAAATAGTCTATTTATTTATTGTCCTATCATGATGGAACGGTCCCCAACCCTATACCCTAGGCACACCCCTGATCGAGAAATCTTTATCTGTTTTATAGGCCTACAGCAAGGAGCCTATACGCAGTCAAGACAGAAAGATAAATGAGGTCAGAGACACTAAAGCAGCACCGCCCCCTCAAGAGCCTGAACCTGCCTGGCGGGGTTGGTCCAACAAAGCTAAAGCCCCCGGGTGTGTGAGAATAATATACAAGGAATTTCTCAAAGCTGCTAATGAGAACCTTGACGACCTTGCGTCTAGCCGGTGGGAATTCCGATGGAGACCCCCACCCAGGTAGTGGAAGTGCTGGCAACACTAGCTGCAGTAACCCATGGGGAGGGGGTCAGACTCGGACAATCAGAGAGAGGGCAAATTATTGTGGCCCTGGAGGCACACAATAATCAAAGGTCCGACTGCACAGAGATGCTTGGGAAAATGGTAACAGCGCGGGAGCAGCGTGTGTGCGTTAGGGAAAGGGGTATATTTCTGAGCTCTATCAGCTAGAACTTGACATTGGTTAATCAAATCTCCCCATTCTTGCTCAATTGTGTATGCCTTCTCAAACAGGTACAACTGTATATGCATTCGCACATCAAGTCTTCTTTTCAGTGGGGCTCAGGGATGAAACAACTGTTGAACATTTGAGCTTGTGGTTGATGGTGTGGGAAGGTTGGGGAGAGTGTGTGTACATATCCCACTTCTGTTGCTATGGGATAAAGATGTTGGGGACAACATAGGATGAATCTGCCCGGGTTGGCGCTTGGGTTGTGCCGTAGCGGAGATCTTCGTGGGCTATGCTCTGCCATGACTCAGGATGGTAAGTTGGCGGTTAAAAGTGTCTCTCTAGTGGTGTGGGCGCTATGCTTTGGCAAAGTGGGTAGGATTATATCCTGCCTGTTTGGCCCTGTCCGGGGGTATCGTCGGACGGGGCCACAGTGTCTCCCGATCCCTCCTGTCTCAGCCAGTATTTATGCTGCAGTAGTTTATGTGTCGGGGGGCTAGGGTCAGTCTGTTATATCTGGAGTACTTCTCCTGTCTTGTCCGGTGTCCTGTGTGAATTTAAGTATGTTCTCTCTAATTCTCTCTCTTTCAGAGGACCTGAGCCCTAGGACCATGCCTCAGGACTACCTGGCCTGATGACTCCTTGAGGTCCCCAGTCCACAAGGCCGCCGCTACTCCAGTTTCATCTGTTCTGCTTGCGGCTATGGAACCCTGACCTGTTCACCGGACGTGCTACCTGTCCCAGACCTGCTGTTTTAAACTCTCGAGAGACAGCAGGAGCGGTAGAGATACTCTGAATGATCGGCTATGAAAAGCCAACTGACATTTACTCCTGAGGTGCTTACCTGTTGCACCCTCGACAACCACTGTGATTATTATTATTTGACCCTGCTGGTCATCTATGAACATTTGAACATCTTGGCCATGTTCTGTTATAATCTCCACCCGGCACAGCCAGAAGAGGATTGGCCACCCCTCATAGCCTGGTTCCTCTCTAGATTTCTTCCAAGGTTCTGGCCTTTCTAGGGAATTTTTCCTAGCCACTGTGCTTCTACACCTGCATTGCTTGCTGTTTGGGGTTTTAGGTTGGGTTTATGTACAGCACTTTGTGACATCAGCTGATGTAAGAAGGGCTTTATAAATACATTTGATTGATTGATGAATCACAATGAATCACAATAATTGTTTGCCAAAATAATAATTGCTTCCCAAAAAAATACATTTTTGTAATGGCAATTCTGGTTATAGGTAGCATATGAACTGTCAACAATACAGGGTATATTATTAGTTAATTGTGAAAATAAATTAACATATGTAATATTTATATATATATATATATGTATATAGTACCAGTCAAAAGTTTGGACACACCTACTTATTCAAGGTTTTTTTTCTACTTTTTTAAAACTTTTTTCTACATTGTGGAATAATAGTGAAAACATCAAAACTATAAAATAACACATATGGAATAATTTAGTAGCCAAAACAACAACCCTTGAATAAGTAGGTGTGTCCAAACTTTTGACTGGTTCTGTATATTATTTTTAAAATAACTCGAAAAATACAATTGAAGTGAGGGCATTGGAAATGGTTTTGGTGCTTGATCTGCTTCTGTTCTGTGGGTGGCATTGTGTCCTCTTCTTAAAGGATGGGTCCCAATCGCTCAAAGGCCCTAGGATCCAGCTGGACAGGGGTGGTCTGCCAGTCACTGGGACGACAACCCAACTTGGGATGGGGGGAGGTTTTAGCGGGTGGAATCGTGGAGAACAATTGGAGGTTTACTCAAATATCATGGTACAGCTATACGAGCACTCAATCATCATTGTACTTTTAAATGGTAAGTTTACAAAGATATACACTGCATTATGATATATCTCATTATGGTAAATGGTGAAATAAGTATAGCCAGTTATAATTGTAATGGCTTAGCGGAACAAGAAAAAACGATCTGTGTTTACCTAGTTAAAAGAGAAGGAATATAATATCTATTGTTTACAAGAAACTCATTCAACGATTTTAGAGGAAGTTGTGTGGAAAAAGGACTGAGGGGGTGAAATATACTTCTCCCGTGGGCAAAAAAACTCAAAAGGGCTAATACGAATGTTCAAATTGTCCAAACAGATCCGCAAAGGAGATGGATTCTTTTAAATAGGTTATAGAACCCTAAACATGGTTGGCTTATTAAGTTATATGGTCCAAATAATGATGATCAATGCTTCTTTGAAAATATATAGAAGAATTTGTCAAGCCTATAAGCAATACAGACTCTATTTTATGGTGGGAATTTTATAATATGGTTTTAAACTGCAATGGATTGTAAAAGGAAACCACATTACAAACTATAAACCTCATGCGCCTAAAGAAATCACGGATATCATGGATATATTGGAGGTAGTGGATATATGGATGCTTGAATATCCTGACCTCGTGAAATGTACGTGGCGGAGGCTCAATCAAGCTAGGCGTCTTGACTACTTTCTTGTGTCATTCTCGCTGGCACCAAAAGTGTACAAGTGTTGATAGGGGACAGAATGCAGTCAGACCATTAAATAATTGACATTACTCTTACAGAATTCTCACGTGGGCGAGGATATTGGAAATGTAAACAAAGACTGTTAGATGACAACTTGTTTTTATCCAGGAAGGAAGAGTTTATAACCGTTTTTTACCAACATAACATACTGTAGGTACAGCAGATCCCCTTATTTTATGAGACACTTTTCAATGTGCCTTTAGAGGCCATGCAATTCAATATTACTCTTTAAAAGAAAAGCAATTTAGGTCAAAATAGTTTATATTAACAAAGGAAATAGAGGGACTAACAGTACAGACATAGAGCAAAAACAACTGTACCGTAGAGGCACAAAATAAGTTAGAGGGAAAACAAAAAGAACTGGAGGAACTTATTCAAGAAAGATCAAGTGTAATATATTATTTAAAAAATTAAGTGAACTGGATGAAATATGGAGAAAAACACACCTAATTAGTTTAATTTGCTGAAATGATTCAAATCAAATCATATTTTATTTTTCACATACGCAGTAAAATGCTTTCTTACAAGCCCTTAAACAACAATGCAGTTAAGAAAATACCTTAAAATTACCACAATTAAAGAGCAGAAGCAAATAACAATAGCAGGGCTATATACAGGCTATATACATTGCATTAGCGTAGCCTCTTCTGTAGCCTGTCAACTATGTGTCTGTCTATCCCTGTTCTCTCCTCTCTGCACAGACCATACAAACGCTCCACACCGCGTGGCCGCGGTCACCCTAATCTGGTGGTCCCAGCGCGCACGACCCACGTGGAGTTCCAGGTCTCCGGTAGCCTCTGGAACTGCCGATCTGCTGCCAACAAGGCAGAGTTCATCTCAGCCTATGCCTCCCTCCAGTCCCTCGACTTCTTGGCACTGACAGAAACATGGATCACCACAGATAACACTGCTACTCCTACTGCTCTCTCTTCGTCCGCCCACGTGTTCTCGCACACCCCGAGAGCTTCTGGTCAGCGGGGTGGTGGCACTGGGATCCTCATCTCTCCCAAGTGGTCATTCTCTCTTTCTCCCCTTACCCATCTGTCTATCGCCTCCTTTGAATTTCATGCTGTCACAGTTACCAGCCCTTTCAAGCTTAACATCCTTATCATTTATCGCCCTCCAGGTCCCCTCGGAGAGTTCATCAATGAGCTTGATGTCTTGATAAGCTCCTTTCCTGAGGACGGCTCACCTCTCACAGTTCTGGGCGACTTTAACCTCCCCACGTCTACCTTTGACTCATTCCTCTCTGCCTCCTTCTTTCCACTCCTCTCCTCTTTTGACCTCACCCTCTCACCTTCCCCCCCTACTCACAAGGCAGGCAATACGCTCAACCTCATCTTTACTAGATGCTGTTCTTCCACTAACCTCATTGCAACTCCCCTCCAAGTCTCCGACCACTACTTTGTATCCTTTTCCCTCTCGCTCTCATCCAACACTTCCCACACTGCCCCTACTCGGATGGTATCGCGCCGTCCCAACCTTCGCTCTCTCCCCTGCTACTCTCTCCTCTTCCATCCTATCATCTCTTCCCTCTGCTCAAACCTTCTCCAACCTATCTCCTGATTCTGCCTCCTCAACCCTCCTCTCCTCCCTTTCTGCATCCTTTGACTCTCTATGTCCCCTATCTTCCAGGCCGGCTCGGTCCTCCCCTCCCGCTCCGTGGCTCGACGACTCATTGCGAGCTCACAGAACAGGGCTCCGAGCAGCCGAGCGGAAATGGAGGAAAACTCGCCTCCCTGCGGACCTGGCATCCTTTCACTCCCTCCTCTCTACATTTTCCTCCTCTGTCTCTGCTGCTAAAGCCACTTTCTACCACTCTAAATTCCAAGCATCTGCCTCTAACCCTAGGAAGCTCTTTGCCACCTTCTCCTCCCTCCTGAATCCACCTCCCCCCCCCCCTCCTCCCTCTCTGCAGATGACTTCGTCAACCATTTTGAAAAGAAGGTCGACGACATCCGATCCTCGTTTGCTAAGTCAAACGACACCGCTGGTTCTGCTCACACTGCCCTACCCTGTGCTCTGACCTCTTTCTCCCCTCTCTCTCCAGATGAAATCTCGCGTCTTGTGACGGCCGGCCGCCCAACAACCTGCCCGCTCGACCCTATCCCCTCCTCTCTTCTCCAGACCATTTCCGGAGACCTTCTCCCTTACCTCACCTCGCTCATCAACTCATCCCTGACCGCTGGCTACGTCCCTTCCGTCTTCAAGAGAGCGAGAGTTGCACCCCTTCTGAAAAAACCTACACTCGATCCCTCCGATGTCAACAACTACAGACCAGTACCCCTTCTTTCTTTTCTCTCCAAAACTCTTGAACGTGCCGTCCTTGGCCAGCTCTCCGCTATCTCTCTCAGAATGACCTTCTTGATCCAAATCAGTCAGGTTTCAAGACTAGTCATTCAACTGAGACTGCTCTTCTCTGTATCACGGAGGCGCTCCGCACTGCTAAAGCTAACTCTCTCTCCTCTGCTCTCATCCTTCTAGACCTATCGGCTGCCTTCGATACTGTGAACCATCAGATCCTCCTCTCCACCCTCTCCGAGTTGGGCATCTCCGGCGCAGCCCACGCTTGGATTGTGTCCTACCTGACAGGTCGCTCCTACCAGGTGGCGTGGCGAGAATCTGTCTCCTCACCACGCGCTCTCACCACTGGTGTCCCCCAGGGCTCTGTTCTAGGCCCTCTCCTATTCTCGCTATACACCAAGTCACTTGGCTCTGTCATAACCTCACATGGTCTCTCCTATCATTGCTATGCAGACGACACACAATTAATCTTCTCCTTTCCCCCTTCTGATGACCAGGTGGCGAATCGCATCTCTGCATGTCTGGCAGACATATCAGTGTGGATGACGGATCACCACCTCAAGCTGAACCTCGGCAAGACGGAGCTGCTCTTCCTCCCGGGAAGGACTGCCCGTTCCATGATCTCGCCATCACGGTTGACAACTCCATTGTGTCCTCCTCCCAGAGCGCTAAGAACCTTGGCGTGATCCTGACAACACCCTGTCGTTCTCAACTAACATCAAGGCGGTGGCCCGTTCCTGTAGGTTCATGCTCTACAACATCCGCAGAGTACGACC
Organism: Oncorhynchus keta; assembly: GCF_023373465.1. NCBI lineage: Eukaryota > Metazoa > Chordata > Actinopteri > Salmoniformes > Salmonidae > Oncorhynchus > Oncorhynchus keta. Next base: position 12,397,204 of record NC_068437.1, on the reverse strand, counting down.
CTGCCTCACACAGGAAGCGGCGCAGGTCCTAATCCAGGCACTTGTCATCTCCCGTCTGGATTACTGCAACTCGCTGTTGGCTGGGCTCCTGCCTGTGCCATTAAACCCCTACAACTCATCCAGAACGCCACAGCCCGTCTGGTGTTCAACCTTCCCAAGTTCTCTCACGTCACCCCGCTCCTCCGCTCTCTCCACTGGCTTCCAGTTGAAGCTCGCATCCGCTACAAGACCATGGTGCTTGCCTACGGAGCTGTGAGGGGAACGGCACCTCAGTACCTCCAGGCTCTGATCAGGCCCTACACCCAAACAAGGGCACTGCGTTCATCCACTCTGGCCTGCTCGCCTCCCTACCACTGAGGAAGTACAGTTCCCGCTCAGCCCAGTCAAAACTGTTCGCTGCTCTGGCTCCCCAATGGTGGAACACACTCCCTCACGACGCCAGGACAGCGGAGTCAATCACCACCTTCCGGAGACACCTGAAACCCCACCTCTTTAAGGAATACCTAGGATAGGATAAAGTAATCCTTCTCACCCCCCTTAAAAGATTTAGATGCACTATTGTAAAGTGGCTGTTCCACTGGATGTCATAAGGTGAATGCACCAATTTGTAAGTCGCTCTGGATAAGAGCGTCTGCTAAATGACTTAAATGTAAAATGTAAA